>NC_066525.1:17324929-17384929 GCF_024679095.1 Eriocheir sinensis | reverse complement strand
TTATTTATGGTAAAAATAATAATCATATAAATAATAATAATAATAATAATAATAATAATAATAATAATAATAATAATAATAATAATTTACAGTTCATCTTTACGTTACTGAAGTGGTTAGATAAACTGTGCAAGGAAGTATGTTTGTTACAGAAGTTTACATCACGAAACCACAAAATCGGCGAGTCAAATGAGCATCCACAAAGCAACTGTTGACAACCTGCTACTTACCTCCCGCCACCCTGGTCCATGTGTCCGTCATCCGTCATCCTTTACAACTCTCAGTCATGTTCTCCTAACTATATATCTATTAATTTTGTTCTCCATTTTTCTTATTTTAAAACTAATTTAAGAAAATATATGTTCCTCTTCAATACCTCCTTTCCTCTCGTGCTAAGGAATTTGGCAAAGTAAACGAATATATACGACCACTTGCCTTGCTCGTGTGGATAATTTGAAGTAATTAAAGGAAGTAGTCTTGTAAAGAAGCCACAACCTCTTCCAGCAATCACCCCTAACTGCCCCTCATGATAATTAGCCGATAATTAGGAAGGAAACAACTTTGCTTGAGGCTCCCGCCCACTCCATCTGTGTGTGTGTGTGTGTGTGTGTGTGTGTGTGTGTGTGTGTGTGTGTGTGTGTGTGTGTGTGTGTGTGTGTGTGTGTACGGTTGATTCTCGAAATTCAGGATGCTTTCAAGTTATAAATATTTTGTGGTTACATTGATAAAGCGAGTTACAGTTTTTTAATTTGTTATACGGGCAAGACGACACTATGTGCACTTGCTTATCGGTCACTCGAGGCAAACTTCGGTTCTCTACGGTGAAATTCTTAGTCAATAATTAGGTTCATGTCTTTCTCTGCCAATTTAGCTCATGAATAAGTCAGCCATTCCAGTAAACGACTCACTCGTTTGATCCGACAAATATTCTGTTCCCAAATCTTGTGGAAGGTTAATTTTGCTGAACATGAGTCATTGAGTTGCAAATTTAACGATGTCTGTTTGCATCAAATAGAAAATGAACCTTAATTTTAGGGAGGGGACTACCACTATCCCTCCAAATTGTTCCTAGATATTCCCATGCTTGTGAAGATTTATATTTTTTGCCAATGAGTCTTCTAAGTCCATAGTTTTCAGTTGAGGAGAAAATCCGTATTATACATCATGTCCGGGTATACATTTTGGCCCTTTCTAATTTGTCTTCAGAACATTTGAGGTTAACCGAGCGATTGTACAAAGTATAAACCCGCTAATTAGAGTCGATTCAACACTAATTATTGTAAAAAGTAATGCTTATGTTGATTATTTACATAATGTTTGAGCTTCTGCCACTGAATCATGGACCTGATCAGCACTTCAGCCAGTCAGCCACTAAGTCCGTTCCCTCTTTCTTGTAGCACAAAAAGACGATAAATAGGAAAAATTACACCACCACCGCCACTGCTCCACCCTTCCTCCTCTGGCTACGTCCCCGCCCTGTCTTTATTCTCTCTCTCTCTCTCTCTCTCTCTCTCTCTCTCTCTCTCTCTCTCTCTCTCTCTCTCTCTCTCTCTCTCTCTCTCTCTCTCTCTCTCGCACACCACCAAGCAAGCCGCCATCGCCTCGTCAGATACAGACTGATTGCAAATTCACATCCACGTCTCATCATCTTGTACTGAATTCATTCCAGTTGATAATTCTCACTGGTTCCTTCAGCTGATATACATAATTATCTTTCAACAGACTGAGCAGGGAGACGTGGATGTGAGTACTCGTGATTTTTGTAAGAGTTCGTGACTATTTCTCTCATGTAATTTTGGTGGTTTAGGGAGTGGCAATGCAGTGTTTAAAAAGATTTCTCTTTGTACATGTTGAGGGTTTTTTATGGTGGTGGTGGTGGTGGTGGTGATGGTGGTGGTGGTGCTGCTAATACTACGGCTGATATTACGTTGCCGTGTACATAAAGTAACGCGATTGATTGCAAGAAATGCCATATTGTGACACGATCCAAGCTCACGGTAATCAGAACGCTGCTTTTTATCCTTTACATCAAGCCATAATACCAACTACGTACCAAATTGCTACTCGAAGCCGAAATTGCTCGCGGAATACATTAAAACTATACATATATACATTATACATTTCCCCGGTGAATGGCGCAGTTTTTGCCGAGCCGACGGTGAGTGAGGCAAATATCTGTAATCACGGCGCAGCTGGTTCTGGCCGGAGCTGCCTCGTCATCTGTTCTTTACTGGCGAATAGAAAGAGGAAGTTTGATGCTATTTGGATCTGATTGGCCAAACATGCACCAATCAGAACGACTCCACCTGGCCTACCACCCAATCTCGATCTGCAGGTACGAACACATCCTCCAATCGGAATCTTGCACACTCTTCTTGCATTCCCAGGCCAATTACGTGGGTGCGTTTGAGAAATTTGCTTCCCCGTGATGGCAAGTGTCGATTGGCGGCCCGACGCTCACGGAACCACCACTTTGGCGCCCACCTAACCACCACCCTCACGCCCGCAAAAACACGACCACTCGATACCCGCCCACGACCCCCGCCTCGCCTCCACCACGACTCCACAAACCACATCACTAAGGAGACTGAATTATTCCATCTTACCGTGCACGCCAGCGAAACCACGCGGAGGGCTGAAATTACTGCTACCGCTGCTACTAACATTACTACTACTACTACGTCCATTACTGCTGATATCGCCACCACTGCTACTGCTTATGGTACTGATGCCGCTGCTGCTGATACTGCTATTACTTATATTACTGCTACCGCTACTTCTACCACAGCCCCCCCCCCCCCCTTCCCCGTTACATGGCTCAGTGCTTATTTGCTCAATCACTCACTCACTTCCTCACACACTCGCTCACTATCTCACTCGTGTTCTCGTTTGCTTGCACGCTACACCACTCACTTATTCGGTCAATCAAAACCACCACTACTATCACGTAAGTCACAGCTATCCACACGTTACTTATAGAGGTACACCTATTATCTCTCTCTCTCTCTCTCTCTCTCTCTCTCTCTCTCTCTCTCTCTCTCTCTCTCTCTCTCTCTCTCTCTCTCTCTCTCTCTCTCTCTCTCTCTCTCTCTCTCTCTCTCTCTCGCCACTGGTGTGCATACTAATGTAATCTTCACTCCCTCATGCTGCATATCATTTCAAGTATTTATTATTCTTTATGTGTTAATTTTCTTTGTCTCTTTCAAAGTGTATCGTTTTCTCCCCAATGGGAACGTATCTTTCCACTGTTCTTTTTTCCTTCCTTCTTTCTTGCTTTTCCTGTTTCTTTTTTTGTGCTGGATTAGATTTTTCCTTCTCGTCCACGTCTCTCTGCTCTTCTTCCTCGTTGTCTTCTCTTCTTCATCCTCGTTCTTCTTCTTTTCCAACTCTGTCGCTCTTTAGTACGAGTTTTTGGTTTTCTCTTACTTTCCTCAATACTTTCTTTTCTTTGTTTCTCCTTCTTACAAGCGTCTCTTTGCTTCACTTTTATCTGTTTCGTTGGTCTCCTCATCTCCTCTTCTTTTACCGTTTAGTCATTCTCTCTCTACCCCGTTTCTCCGCTTCTTACGCCTCGTTTGTATTCCTTATATTCCTAATTCCTCCAGTTATTACCGACTTCCCCTCCCTCTGTCTTCTTCCTCCTCTTCTTACTCATTATCTCTTCCTCCGACCAACTCCTCCATCCCCCACTATTGGTCTCCCTCCTCCTCCTTCCCCCTCTCCCCCCTCTCACCAGCATCCCCTCGGGCCTTAGTTTAATGTCCCCATATTTCGTAATGGACTTCATGCAAATTTCGGCCATTGAGTATCCTACTGTGGGTGATCTGGCAAGTTATTAAAAATTCCGGCGATCTACATGAAAAATGGCGCGACCGTCCTATCTGCTCCCTCCGTCGCTGCCGCAGTGGTGCCAGCAACGACGCCGACCCTCCCCCACACCGCCCCTCCCGCCCTCGCGCCTGGCTCTCTAGTGGCACTCTCGCATGGTAACACTAGCCGAGGGTTCTGCCCATTCGTGGCTAATGTCTAGATCCGGGAATCACGCCAATATCCCGCGGCTAAGTGGCGTTTTATAGCCCAACGACCTCGTATCTCGGGCGGCGCGGGGGTGGGGGCGGTGGTGGCAGCGTCCTTTGGCAACGCTGCGGCACTAAGCGGGGAGTTTTCCGATACTTTGGTTCTGTAACACACGGCTCTTTTCTCCCTTTAGTTTTCGGCCGCCATCATGCCCCATTTAGGAAGCTTTATTACTCACTTTATTGATAAATACCGCCGACTTCTTCTCCTCTTCCTCCTCCTCCATCTCCTCCTCATTCTCCTCATTCTTCTCTTTCCTGCCTGTAGATGCTGCGCCAGACAAGGGCGTGGACTAAGTGGAGGACAAGGGCGGCAGTGCTTGTGGGGAGAGCTACACTTAGGCTGAGGGGCGTTAAGGGCGGAGGAGCTACGGGTTTAAGCGTAGCGTTAGGGAGATGATGGGAGGGGGGGGGGGGGCGGGGGACCAAGGGAGGGGCACGTACGAGGGGTAATTATAAGTTGGTGGGGTGCAGGGTCGGGGCGGGGGGCAAGAGATGGAAGGGGAGAAGCCCCGGGGGTCCTTCAACCAAACATTTTAAGAATGTGGTGTTATTTGCCGGATATGAGAGGCGGCGCACACATGAGGGAGCGCGCGGGCACGCACACACACAAACACACACACACACACACGCACACACACACACGCACACACAATCACAAACACACACACACACACACACACACACACACACCGGCCAGAAACCAACAAAGAAGCACATAAACAAACTGGAAGAACTATATTTATGCATATCAAAGCTCCTTCCCCGTAACAAAGAAACATTAGTCACAATAAGCCTTTTCACCTTAGAGCAAGACCTATCATCTTTTTTATACACGCCTGATTATTATCCGTACTTTCAATGTCATTTCTCATCAGATTTTTCATTAGTTCATTGATTCATTCTCTCTCTCTCTCTCTCTCTCTCTCTCTCTCTCTCTCTCTCTCTCTCTCTCTCTCTCTCTCTCTCTCTCTCTCTCTCTCTCTCTCTCTCTCCACCCCGGCGCCCTCAGAACGCCTTGCGCCCCATGGTTACCTTCGCGGCAGGTGTATCTTCTCGTTAGTGCTAATTGGCCGCAGGTGAGCCACAGGTACACACGTTGCCACAAATGGACATAACCTTTTTCATTATTTCATATCCTAGAGAGATCCGTTTACGACTCTCTCTCTCTCTCTCTCTCTCTCTCTCTCTCTCTCTCTCTCTCTCTCTCTCTCTCTCTCTCTCTCTCTCTCTCTCTCTCTCTCTCTCTCTCTCTCTCTCTCTCTCTAACGGTATCCTTTTCCTATTATTAGTGTATCTTTGCTCTTTCTACTTCTTATCCCTTAAAGCTATTTTCTTCTCGTTTTTCGCCCCCTCACAACTCCTCTCATTCTCCTCCTTCATGTTTTTCTCTCCTTTCCTCCAATCGTTCCCGTTTTGGTGCTAGCGTGGGAGGCAAAACCGAAATTATGGGGGCAATGGTCTCATATTACTGCTCTTTTCACTTCAAACCTTCTGAGCACGGTTTTCTTTTCTTTCCTATTCATTATATTTCATCGATATCGTGTATACTGGTCCTACCTCTGTGGGCGTCGTGCTTCTAATAAAATAATGAGTAACTATGATATTTTTCCTTACTATTGATGCGCAATTGAGAGATAGCGACAGCGAGAGAGAGAGAGAGAGAGAGAGAGAGAGAGAGAGAGAGAGAGAGAGAGAGAGAGAGAAACCCAATAATATACGTTCAAAAAATATATTGGAAAACAAGTCGACTGTGTATATAAATTCGGAAGATGAAAGAAGAGAGCGATAGAGAGATAGAGGAGGAAAAATAACGGCCGGCGAACGAAACTGAGGATGGACTCAAATAAAAACGATAAAAATGATAAAAATGCGAAGAGCCAATAAAGGAGGAAATACAACAAATAAAAAAAAGTTTATACCAGAAAAAATGTCAAAAGAAATGAGATGTAAATTCCGGGATGCATAAAAGAGGATTGACAAAGAGAAGCATTAAACGACAGTAAAAGATAAACTAATGAAAAAAAAGACAAGTGACCTTACATAAAACGGATGACTTAGGTAAAACAAATAAACGCCCTGTGGAATACAGTTGAGAATACGTAAAAAAAAAAAAGAGGCAAAAAAGAACACAGAGAAGGGAGGAATAGGAGATTTGGATGAAGGTAGGAATAATAATAATAATAAGAAGAAGAAGAGTAAAAGGTCAAAAGAAAAGAAACGAAGGATAGCATCACGATAAGGAAAAAAAAAAACAAAAAATAAGTGTAGACAGATAACAAGAACAAGAAAGAGGAAAACCCGAAGACGAGGGAGGAGCTGAAAGTGGAGGAGGAGGAGGAGGAGGAGGGTTGCTGATTGCTGCACAGCGGAGCCACCGATGCTGCACTTGCTGTTTTATATTCTAGACTCTGGCAGACTCTTCGTTTTGGAAAATGAAATTGTCATGTTCAGACGAGCGTGCGGCCTTTGTGGGGAGCTGGAAGAGGAGGAGGAGGAGGAAGAGGAGGAGGAGGAGGAGGAGGAAGGGAAGGAAAAAAAGAAGAAAGAGGCGAGGAGGAGGATGGGAGGAGGTAAAAAGGTATAGATGGGGGTCTAGGCCATAGCTCTGCGTGGCGCCGATGTTTATCTCCGTCACCTCGCCCCTTGAGCCTGTGGTAAGTAAGAATCCTCTACCCCGGGACACAAGGCCAGAGTGGCATCCGAGTTACCACAGCTTACCCTCCCCGGCTTTCAACAACTACCCATTTATCGACCAGCCCTAATGGAAGGATGAACAGCTGGGTGGGTTGCGCGCCGACTGCCCTGGCTGGAAATGAAATCGGCCCAACGAATTTGTAGCTGGGCGTGCTTACCTCTACAACACAGTGGAAGATGCGGATAAAGAGAAAATGGAAAAGAGAAGAAAATGAAACGATAGTTATACTGATGCAAGTAAAATCACGAATATAAAATCCCAAATCACACGAATCACAATAAAGTATGCAAAACAGACATATAATAAGGAAATTACAATGGGAGGAAGAATGAAATAAAAAATGAAAAAAGATACTGAATAAAAAAAATGTAATAAATTAAAGTAAAATAAAGCAAATAGAATGAAATGATAAATTAATGAATAGAAGAACAGAGAAGTTGGATAGGATAAAGGGTAGACTATTTTTTTAAGAAAACAATATAAGGTGAAAAAATAAACTACCTATACGAAGAGAACGGACATAAGAAACAAGAAAATATGAGGAGAGAAAAGAGGACGAAAAGAAAAACTAAAACCGACGAACAGAAATAATAATATCGGACAAAAAAAATAACATACCACGTCTATGAAGAGGACCGACAGACAGACAGGGCGAGAGCCGGGCTGTTCTGGGCTGTCGATCCTGTGAGGGTATTAAGGCAGCAAAACCCCTTCTCTTAGCATATTTAGCGAGCGGCCTCTCCCTTCTGAAAACGTTCCCGGAGCAGGCTTGAGGCTGTCCGGGCTGCCTGGGTTCATGGCGAAGAGAATAGAGAAAGGGAAAGCGGGAGACGAGAGCTAGAGCATAATTGAGAGAGAAAGTAAAAGACGAAAGGTGGAGCAAAGAGATGAAAAGTTAAGAGACCGAAGGTAGAACATTTGAGGAAACAGAGAAAACACATGAAATAATTTGAGGGGGAGAGGAAGATGTGGAATTAAACATGAACTAAACAACTTAATAAAAGCTACACAACTTTCTCACTCCTTAGATATATTTATGTCCCCTCACAATCAATTTACTTCAGTCAAATCACTTCGGTACAATCTCTCTCTCTCTCTCTCTCTCTCTCTCTCTCTCTCTCTCTCTCTCTCTCTCTCTCTCTCTCTCTCTCTCTCTCTCTCTCTCTCTCTCTCTCTCTCTCATCCTCTCACTCCAACACCCATTTTGTCTCCGCCCTTGAAGGAGGAGCATAAATATTTGTGTCAGGCGCGATCAACACTGCCTCTTCTCCCCCTCCGAGTATCCAACACCGCCGCCACAACACTCCAGAGGCAACTCAAGTGTTACTGCGGCCTCGCGTGAGTGTTACAAGTGTTTTCCTAACCCAGTGTTGTGTGTCGCCGCTTCCATCTCCCTTCCTCTCTCTCTCTTTCTCTCTCTACTCGTTCGCACTCTGCTCCTGCCTGTCTTCCTTTTTTCTCCCCTATTTTTTCCTCCTTGATGCAGCGCTCTCCTCTCCCGCCCTCCCTCTCCTCAAGTCTCTTCTGTCACCTCCTACTTCAGGTGTTCTTGGGTGTTTTACCTGTTCCTTGATTGCCTGACAAGTGGAGAAGGGGGAGGAGGACGTGGAAGAGGAGGAGGAGGAGGAAGTGTAGAAAGAAGATGAGGAGGAGGAAGAAGAGTGAAAGGAGATGGAAGAGGCGGGCAGGTGAAATAAGAAGTATACAGATGAAGAAAGAGGAGAAACAAGAGGAAGGTGATGAAAATTATGTGGTAATGGTGGAAGAGGATCAGAAACAAGCAAGAAGAAAGAAGGAAGAAGGAAACAAATGAAAATAGATGAGGAGGAACAAAGCGGAAGGCGAAGAAAATTACGTGGTCATAGAGAAAGAGGATCTGGAATAATAAAAAGAGAGAAAAAAAATGGTAATGCGTTAAGTGTTGAGATAATGGAGGAAGGAAAATGAAGAGGAGGAGGAGGAGGCGGAGGCGGAGGAGGAGGAGGGATGGAGGAAAGAAGAGAGGTGACCTGACTCAAATGATGAATGAGGCTGCGGATGAGGATGAGAAAGATGGAGATGTGTGTGGAGGTGTTGCGAGTTTTGCCTAAGTAAGGAGGAGACGGAGGAGGAGGGTAGGAAGAGGAGGAGGAGGAGGAGGAGGAGGAGGAGGAGGAGGAGGAGGAGGAGGAGGAGGAGGAAGGGGAGGAGGAAGAGGAGGCGATCGGGCAGCGCAATTAAACTATGTGATAAAAAAAAGGAAGAAAATTAAGTGAAAAGGAAGATAAAATGGAGAAAAAAAGAAAGGGATAAATGAAATGACGTGGAAGAAGCAGGAAAGGAGGAAGAAGTGAAAAAGAAGAAATGGAAGGAAAGGAGAAAAACAAAATATAGAAAATGCAAAGGAAGAAAGAAAGACAATAACACTGTGGAATGATGGACGAAAGACATGAAAGGGGAGGTGAAGGAGGAACGGGAGAAGAAGAAAAAGGAGGAGGGAGAGGAAAGGTGAGAGTGGAGGAGATGAAACGAAAGACAAGAAAACGAGAAAAAATAAAGAGCAAGGGTACAGCGACAACGAACAACTATGGAATGACGGGAGAGACACATGGATTGGAGGGAGGGAGGAAGGAGGTGAAGGAAGAAGGCGGGAAGAAGAAAGAGGAGAGGAAAACAAAGGAAAAAAAAACGAGAAAAAATGAAGAGAAAAGGGACTCCAACAATGAACGACTAGTAAATAACGAAAGAAAGACACACATATAGATAGGAGGTTAGGAGGATGCATTAGAGGGAGGAAGGAGGTGAAGGAAGAAGGTGGGAAGAAGAAAGAGGAGAGGAATCTAAAGGAAAAGAAAAACGAGAAAATATGAAGAGAAAAGGCACACCAACTATGAACGACTACTAAATAACGAAAGAAAAACACATATATAGATAGGAGGATAGGAGGATGTATTAGAGGGAGGAAGGAGGTGAAGGAAGAAGGGGAGAAGGAGGAGAAGAAGAAGAAGAAGGAGGAGGGAGAGGAAAGGTGACCTGGCGCAGCTGATGAATGAGAGTCCCGGCTCCCTCAGTCAGGCCCGAGCCCCTCCGTTCACGGCCTTTCAAGCAACGACAGTAACTAATGACTTGCTGAGAGCGAAGGAGAGTGGCTTCCTCCTCTTCCTCTTCTTCTCCCTCTTTCTTCTTCTCTTCTTTTTCTTTCTCTTCTGCACTTTCTGTTCCTCGTACTCGTCCTCCTCCTCCTTCTCCTCCTCATCAATATTGTTCTATCATTTATTCTTTACTTTTGTTCTCCGTTGTCATCGTTATCATCCTTCTCTTTCTCCTCCTCCTCCAACTATTTGTCTTCATCTCTTCCTCCTCCTGATTTTCCTTCTTCCTCTCCAGGTCAACCCTCTCACTCTTCTCCACCTCCTCCTCCTCCTCCTCCTCCTCCATTTTCTCTCACCCTTCGTCATCACTCTCTCCATCTTCATCAGACAACAATTCTTTTCTTCACATTTTAATGTAGTTCCACACTTACAGTTCTTCCTTCACGCTCATTCTCCAATCACACTTGCTCTCTCTCTCTCTCTCTCTCTCTTATCTATCTATATCTATCTATCTGTCCATCTATTTATCTATATACGTTCCACGGTCGCCAACAGGTATGCAATTTTCCCTTTCTTCATAATTTTTTCACTTAATTTTGGCGCCCTGGCGGTGATGGACGAGCTAATCGAGAGAGTAAATCAGTTCTCTGGATTAGACGTTTAAACCACCGGTGGCACCTGGATTGAGAGGGTGGAGGAGGTGAAGGGATGGGCAGCGATTGGGGATAGGATGCTAGAGGAAGGAGGAGGAGGAGGAGGGAACAGGCAAGGAGGGCAAGTTTTTGGTTGCATGAATGTTTGGAAAATTTGCAAGGGTCAAGGATTGGTGGAGGGACTTAATCGGGTGAAGAAAGGACCAAGCGTGGAGAGAGGTTGCCTGAAGTGGGAATGGATGAGGGCAGAAGTGGTGGGAAAAATGTGATGGTCAGAATGGAAAGTATAAAAATAAAGAGAAGAAAGTTAAAAGGAGTTGATATGAAAAAGTAGATGAACGTTCGTGAAGGGAAGGGGAAGAGGACTGAAGAAAACGAGGTAAGTGAAGGGAGAAAAAGAAATGTTAGGAGGAGTGAGAGGTGGAAAGACATTGATAAAAAAAAAGACTTGCTTCACACGGCTTCAATATTTAACTTTTTATTTTGATCGCATTCTTCTATCTCTTAAAGTCATACAGTTCTTTCATCTCTGTGGTTTTCATCATTAATTACCGTTTTGTTTTGATGTATAAGCTTAACTTTATACACTCAAGTTTTTATGATACATTGTTACCTAAAAATACATATAAATCATCAAAGTAAATGCTGAAAATGAATAAATCTGAAATCCATCTACTAGTAAGCTGAGCTGCAGGAAAATTCTGAACTCATTTCACAAGAATTTTGATGGTTCCCTGCCTGCCTGCCCGTCTGTCTGTCTGTCTGTCTGTCTGTCTTTCTGCTTGAACGCCGTCTATCTATTTGTCAGTCAATCTATCTATTGGCTTGTACATATAATTGTCCATTCATTTGCTATCTCTTTCTATTGTCCGTCTCCCTTTTTGTCTGTCCCTCTGTCTGCCTGTCTTGTCTGTCTGTTTATCTTCCCATCTATTTATCTGTCTCTCAATTCATTCATCAGTTCGTACATTCAACTGCCGATCCGTTTTGTTACTTATCACTGTAGTCTTTCTTTCAGTCTGTCTGTCTGCCCGTCTTTCAATATGTCTATCTGTCTGTCCCTGTCTATCGTCTGTGCGTCCATCTGCTCGTAATTCTGTCTGATGGTTCGAATGTCACTTTGCCCGCCTGTCTGTCCCGTTATACATATTCATACGGATGTACATTAATCTGCATCCGCGCATGGCTGTTCCTCTTTTTTGTGACTCTATCGTTTCTTTGTCCGTATAACTCTTTTAGCAAATGTATTTATGCTCTTTTGTATAACTGGATATTAGTGAATCGACAATGCACTGGTTTTGTGTCCGTTAGCCTTTCAGTGTCTGTGTATTTGGTGTGTGTTTTTGCCTGCCTGTTTGTATGAAAGCGTTTTTATCTATTTGTATTAGTGTGTCTATTTCTCTTTCTGGTCGCGTGTCAGTCTGTTCTTTCTGTCTGTTCCTTTGTCTGTGTTCACCTCCATGTTTATCTATGTATACCACTCTACACCGACTCCTCTCTCTCTCTCTCTCTCTCTCTCTCTCTCTCTCTCTCATCTCCCGCTCATTACGTTCCACAAGACCACCAGAAAGGCTCTTCCTCCCTCTGCCTTCCACGCTCCCAGAAGAGGATTTGAGCAACCAATTAAAACAAGCCATACCTCGGCTCCTTCATTCTGATTGGATAATAATTGGCATAAGTGCAGGTAATTGGCTCTCACAAACATAATGATAAGCCAATTAGAAACCTCCTTCCTTCACTCGGCTTGACGGAGGAGGAGAGAGAAATGGCCTTTGTGGGTGATGATGTAATGGGGAGTGTGAGTCAGAGTGAGTGATGAATGAGGATGGTGATGATGATGGTGGTGGTGGTGGTGGTGTTTGGAGGTGAGACGGTAATGATGATGGTGATGATGGTGATGATGATGACGATGGTTGTGGTGACGACTGCCTTCACTATAGTATGCGAGTCGGCAGAAAAAAAATACTAGTCAAACGCTGAATCAACAACGACGATAAAAGATTACAAAACAAACAAACCCCACCTTACTTTTCTGATCAAAATAACAACAATAAAAAGTGAGGAAAAGTTTATGCCATCCAGTTTGTCAGCTTTACTCCATTTTTCTCCTCCTCCTCCTCCTCCTCCTTCGTTTCCCCTGTTCACCCTTCCCAATTTCTTTCTTCGCCTCGATAGAAGGAAGGGAAAACGAAGGAGGGAAACGAGAGATGTAGGGAAGGAAGGGAGGGAGGGAGGGAGAAAGGGGGGCAGGGTGAGTTCCGGGAAAGGTGCCAAGCTCCTCCCTCTTTTCCATCCATCTCTTCTGTTTCCTTTTTCTCCCTCATTTCCATTTTTCTTTCCACGGTCTCCTCCTCCTCCTCCTCCTCCTCCTCCTATCCTTCCTCGATCATTCCCGCATTATCAACTTCCTCATAAATATCTGGTCTTCAGTTCTTTTTTATTCGATTTGAAAGTTTTGTATGTTTTGTTTTCTTTAGGATTTCGTATGTCTACCTGTTTATCTTTCTACCGGGTTGTTATTGATTGTCTTTTCTTATATGTCAACCTGTCTCTCTCTCTCTCTCTCTCTCTCTCTCTCTCTCTCTCTCTCTCTCTCTCTCTCTCTCACCGGCTTGTCTACTCTCAGTCGGGCTGGAGAGTTTCCAAAACCACATAGTGTCTAAGGCCTAACTTTTTGATCAGTCCTTCTCAGTCCCCCGTGATCCTCCTCCTCCTCCTCCTCCTCCTCCTTCTCCTCGGCATCAACCTGATCTTCACTGATAATAACTTAGAGGCGATGGAACGTAATTTTCTCAACGTCACGCCGGTCTCTTTTTTTTTTCTATGACAGTGCGGAAAAAAAATAACTTGGAATCTTTAGTAATAATTCTGTGTTGTGTGTTTGCTTTGTGATAACTGGATGGCATTGCTAAGGAGGGAGAGGAAGATGGAGTATTGTGTTGACGTGACTTGGGTGTTGTTATAATGTTCGTGATGGCTGTGTTACAATCATACGGTATTCTGATGGCGAAAAGAAAATGGATGCTGGATGGTAATTTTGCCGGCTGTCTGTTGTGTCAATCACCATAAAAAATAATAGAAAATAAATAAATAAATAAATAATCCTGTGCGTGTTTTTGTCTTTCTTTTACTCTGTCTTTAGGTTCTTAACAAATCACAAACAAGTTCTTCGGTTAGGTTGATGTATTACTCCCTTTAGGCCGCTATACTTACATTCTTAAACGGCTTTGCTTTATATTGTAACATCATTTTTTGCCCAAAATGCAATCATTCCTCCAAAGTCTCACCCATCTTTTTTGTCTCAGATTAACCCACTGTTTGGAAATAAGAATCGTGTATTGCAATTATGAGAAGCCATCCCAGCATCGGCAGCACAACCATTTAGTCCATAGGAACACGAAATATGTCCCTTTGTAAACCATATCAATCCAGAAAAAAACTCCCTTGATTAGGAAAGTTTGTCTCCAAAGAACGTCTGTCTATCTTTCTGTCCGTGTCTTCGTCTCTCTGTGAGTTTCGTCTGGTTTTGATCAAGGCCAGTTTTTTTTTCTTACTCGAGAATTTAGGAATTTCTGGAGTTTGTCTATAAGTTAGTAAAGTTTGGAGGGTGGAGGGGAGGGTACTGAGAGTCGGACAAAGAAAGGCAAGACTTGAAGCAAAGCAAGAGTGAAGCGAGGCAAAAGTGAAACAAAAGGCTGACAAAAAGAGAGAAAATAAAAAGAACATTGTCTAAAGGGGAAAAAAGAACAGAGCGGCGAGGGGGCTGATCTGAGAGAGAGAGAAAATGGGCGAGAGACTTTGGAAGGCGGATAAAAACGGGGGCCAAAAGCGATCTGAATAATGAAAAGCAAAACGGTTCAGGAGTAAAAGTGAAGAGGTCTGAAAAATGCGACTCTGTACGAGGAACACAAAAAAGGTAAGAAGACACACTCTGGGGAGGAAGAAAAGATGAACAGGACCGGAGGCGCACACACACACACACACACACACACACACACACACACACACACACACACACACACAGGCTCTTGGGGAGGTTGTTCTGGAAACAAACAAAAAATAATGAAGGGAAACAAAGAAAGTGAAAATAAAATTGGAAAGGTATAGTAAGGTAAAGAGAGTCGTAGGAGGAGGAGGAGGAGGAGGAGGAGGAGGAGGGAAAGGAGGAGGAGGAAATAAAGAAGACAAAAAGGAGAAGGAAAAAGGAAAAGAAAGATGAAGAGGCAGAAAAGAGTGGGAGAAAAGAGAGGGGAGTAGGTTGCAGGTGTTGAGGAGGAAAGTTCGAAAGGAAGGCGAGGCAAGAAAAAGAATGAAAAAATCGGTGTGTGAAAGGTTAGACGAAAGAAAGAGAAGTCTTGGAGAAGAGACGAAGAAGGACGTGTATTCAAGAGGGCTGGCAGAGAGCGAGTTTAGAAAGAAAATAAAGAAAAGACATTCAAAGAAATCCTTCGAAAAAACTAAAAGAATCTGAAGGAAACGAGGAAAGGAAGTTACCCATTCAAAAGAAGAGACAGCGATGAAGAAAACTGTGTTGTAGTTAGATTTTCCATTAGTAAATAAAATATATGGAAGATTATGATTATTACAACATTAAACTGACATATGAGCGGCAGGTTTGAAAGCAGAAAAGGCAATAAAGAGACTGAAATGTTAATAGGACGGGAAAACAAGAAAAAAAAAACTGAAAAATGAGAAAGGAAAAGATTCAGAAAATAAAAACTGATTTAGAATGGAAAGTAAGAGACCGAAGAAGCAACGAAAAGAGATGAAAGCATAAGAAAAAGTTTGACCCAGATGACAAGAGATGACAAGTAAGAGGTGTGGAAAAATAGGAGGAAAAGGTAATCAGAAGACAAAGAGACAAAGGGATGACCAAACGGAAGAATGAGTGAAAGCAAAAAGAAAAGGTTGACCAGAGTACTTTGTGGGCAAAAAGACGAACCTAGGAAAGAAAATGCGGAAAAAGAAGTGTTGGAAAGATGCTATGAAGAAAAAGGCAAAGTCTGGAAGAATTGAGAAAACCAGGAGTAAGACTGGGGGCAAAAAAGGCGTAGTCTGGAAGGAGGGGGAAAGAGGCGGTGGAGGAAGAGAAGAACGAGGAGGAAGAGAAGGTCTGGAAGGCGGGTCTGGAAGGGTCCATTAGAGTGTTATCAGGGCGCTGCAGGCCGCCCCGACACTGACAAATGGGGGCAGGAGTCGACGCCCTTCCCTGCTCGAGATTACCAACTCCCCCCTGCCGTTGCGCCCCTGCCCTGCCCCCTGCCCTATATAGCTTCCTGTCTCTAGTCCCCTGCCACAGCCCCCTCACCCTACCCTTGCTCTCCGTCTCAGTTTTATCTCTTATACTTCTATCTATCTCTCATACTTTTCTCAACACAACACCATTTTCCTCTTCCTAGCCCTTAGTTTTTCATCCTTACGATTCCTTAGCCAAGTGTAGGTCTCTGCTTTCCTTCCGGACTCTCACTCTCTCGGGCTTGACTTCTCTGCTTTCTGGTCTGGTGGCATGTCTAACTTTCTGGGCCTATAGTACAAAATTTCCCTTTGATCCCTGCCACTGTATCTTTGCTCTTACCCGACTATTACATTTTATTCTGCCTAGTAACATTTTTTTTTTCTTAGTCAGTATGTTCATCTGCCCCCTTACCTTTCCTTCCTTCGCTTTCCCCTGCAGCACCCCACCCCAGTTTCTCCTCTTTCTCTTCCTCTTCCTCCTCTTCCTCCTCATCCTCCCCAAAGACGGCCTAAACAGGACTCCCTTCGCAGCATACCTAATGAACCCCAATCACTCTCTCCTCTCACCCACCCCCTTCTCCCCTATTCTTTCCCCTCTTCCCATTACTTTCTTCGCATCATTCTTTATCAATCTCTCTCTCTCTCTCTCTCTCTCTCTCTCTCAAAGCTGTAGCACCCTTTCCTTCCATTCTCTTCGCTTTTTCTTCAGAGCTATCAATCTCCTCCTCCTCCTCCTCCTCCTCCTCCTCCTCCTCCTCCTATCAGTCTTTTTTTTCGCTAATGCTCTCCTCCTCTTCCTCCTTCCCGCCCCCTTTACTTTCTCCATTCTCTCCTTCCCTCGCTTTATCTCCTTACTCTCTCTCTCTCTCTCTCTCTCTCTCTCTCTCTCTCTCTCTCTCTCTCGATGGGCAATTAGTTCCCGCTTTAACAACTGCATCTAAGATTCCAAACCGAAGACACCAATTACTGGAAAAATGAAAGCAAAGATAATTACAGAAGGAGCGATAACAGAGGATAATGGTGATGGTGATGGTGATGATGGTGATGAGTCCATGTTTATATTGCCCATCATCTTTTTCCTCTGGCTTTTGTATGTTATTCCCTCCTTCCTTTTTTTTCCTCTTTCATAATTTCTTTCTTTAGGTCCTTCATTTAACACCTTTTCTCTTTTCGTCCATCTTTCCCACACTATTTTTATCCTTCCTACCCCCATTATCTTCCTTTATTAATCTTTATTTCGTTATATTTTTATTCTACCCAAGCAAAAGTATCATGGTCTCCTTTTTCTTCTTTCCCTTCACCTCTTCCTCACTTCTCCATTCCTTCTTTTCTCTTTTTTTCCCTTTAATAGCTATTCTTTCCTTTTGTCTATTCTGTACATACCCGTTCCACTCTTTCTTCTTTCCTTCATCCTTCTCCTCTAAGGCTGCCCTCCCTCCCTACCTCCCCACAGCCTCCCTTCCTCTCCGCTTCTCCTCCCTTCCTCCCCGCCCCTGCTTGTCATCTCCGGCAGTAATCAAGCCACCAGGTATTAGGTTTCAAGCCTCACACAATGGCTTTTTCTCCCTCCGGCCGGCACGAAAGGTCCCGGGCGCTCCATCCCGCTCCTTCTCCGTCCCCAGTGATAGATATATTAATTCATGATAATAGTAATAATGAAGATAATGAGGATAATAAATTTTGTGGCGAGGATGCTTATGGTGGGAATAGTGGGAATGATGATGATGATAAAAAAAAAATTAAATAGTAATAATAATAATAATAATAATAATAATAATAATAATAATAATAATAATAATAATAATAATAATAATAATACCAAGTATCTCCTTCATATTCATCTTATTTATCTTATTTATCTTAGGTAAGTGATACTTTTACTCTCTCTCTCTCTCTCTCTCTCTCTCTCTCTCTCTCTCTCTCTCTCTCTCTCTCTCTCTCTCTCAGCGTCTCCTCATCCTTTATCTGTCGAGGGATTCTTCCTGAGTTTTCTCCTTTAACTTTCTCTCCCTTGAAATTTTTTTTTTCTCTCTCTCTCTCTCTCTCTCTCATTATTTGTCTTCTTTTCTCTTCTTTTTCATTCGTATCATCAAAATTATCAACATCTCTATAATCGCCACTATTGAGTTGGTATTGTTTATATTCCATATCAAAAACTTTTCATTTTGAATATACACTTTTTTCATATTTTTCCAGGCAGATGTATTTTTTCCTTTCTAACAATGAACATCTTCCCCCAAAAAACTCATCTCTACCTTCTTTTCATTTTCCTTCCGTCTCTCCCTACAAAATCCTACCCCCTCCAATTACATTCCTTCATTCCACCATCCACCGTTCCAGCATCCACATTCACTTCTCCCTACGGACTCATTTTATTACTACTCCCACTTACTTTCTCATCTCTCATTCCACTTCTTATACTTTCCTCATTCCCTTCTTCTCCTATCTCCTTCAATACCTTCGCTCATCCATTTCTTCTACTTCCGTCAAAGCCTTCAGAGTACCTCCATCTCCACTCTGCTATCTGTATTCTGCCCATCCATCATTTCCTACAGCTCTGCATCATTTCTTTCCTCCTCCTCTCACATCCCTCCTCCGTCCCTTCCTTCCTCCCTTACCTAGCGACCCACGAGTTACAAGACAAAAGGAGACGCTTCTCTTTTGTTTATAATCAGAAAACGGGCCTTGGGTTACCCTCTCTTTTGTTTGTGTGTTGAGGAACATTTTGTGTTGCCTCGCCTCGGGGAAAGGAGAGGAGGAGAAGAGGGAAGGGGAGGAGGAGAGACAGGGAGGGAGGGAGGGAAGGGAAGAGGAAGGGGAGCATGGCCATTATCAAGATGAAGAGGAAGGAAGGATGCTGTAGTGGTATACTCTTATGTAGGTCGCCTCTTATGTACTTACTTATCCATTGTGTTATTGGTGGTGCTAATGTTCTTTTTGGGGAGGGGCGGTGGTGGTGTGGGATGGTTTTAATGTATTGTTTCCGTTGTGTTGGTGTTTTGTTTTGTTTTTTGGTTACCAGTGTTTTTTTTATTTTCTATTTTTACTCTTATACTTATTACATTACTGTTGTTGCTGCTACTACTACTACTACTACTACTACTACTACTACTACTACTTCTACTACTACTTCTACTTTTCTACTACTACTTCTCAAAAACAAATATTCAATTCCTACGACGCCAACACACACACACACACACACACACACTAGGAAAACAAATCGAAAGACAAAACACAACCTTGCGGAAACATGTCGACCTGAGCAATTATTTTTGTTGTTTGTTTTGCGGGAGATGGGAGGGAGGGAGGGTGGGAGAGGGAGACAGGGGGTGGTGGAGGGAGGGAGGGAAGGGGAGCAAGAGGAAGGGAGAGAGAGAGAGAGAGAGAGAGAGAGAGAGAGAGAGAGAGAGAGAGAGAGAGAGAGAGAGAGAGAGAGAGAGAGAGAGAGAGAGAGAGAGAGAGAGAGAGAGAGAGAGAGAGAGAGAGAGAGAGAGAGATGGGAAATAAAGTTGAAAGGAAGGATACAAGGAAGGAAAAAATTAATAGAAGAAAGAAACTAAAGATGAAGGAAAAGAAGAAGCCAAGGAGGGAGTGGGGGCAAGAGAGAGGGAAAGAGGAGACAGAAGGAAGGGCAAGGGAGAGAGTGGGGGATCAAAGAAGACACGGGGGGGAAGCAGGGGAGGAGGGGGGGGGGCTGGGTGGCTGTCAAGACGGGACCTTTAGGACAGAACTTTGATGTTGCTGCTGCACAATTTCCGGTCCGCGGAGACACTTGCTGAGCTATAAGAGAGAAAACAAATTTGGGATTCACATCTCTATCTTCTCGGAGGCTGGCGGGCGGAGAGGTAGAGAAGGGAGGGAGGAGGAGGGGGAGGGAAAGGAAAGGAAGGGATGGCGAGGGCATGGGGAAGGAAGGGAGGGGGGAACAGAGGCGAGGTCACAAAGGGAGGAAGAGAAAAAGATAAATATACTGAATGAGAGATAGAAAACTGTAAATTGGAAGATAGATAAAAGAAAGTTGAGAATAGGGAAAAGAAACCACTGCAGCTACACTATAATGATGATGATGATGATGAGGATGAGGATAATGATACAAACAATACTAACACAAAAAAGCAAGCAAATAAACTTCCTTATAAGAAACATTAACCATAAACATAAAAACAAAAAAATAAACTCTGGCAAAACTCGATGAAAGGAAGACACCGATTCGTATTGATTTTATTCAGTTTTTTTTTTTTTTTTTTACCTGCGACTCCACTTAATTGGAGGTGAAGTACGCAGTGGTTAGTTGGGTTGTTAGTGGTCAGTCTCGGGATGTCAATAAGCGGGTTTTTTTCTAAACTTTATATTTTTTCTATGGGTTTCGTTAATTAAATCTCCCATCTTTTAAAATGCCTTAGAGGAGCGGGATTTTTTTTTTTTCATATATACAAATGAGGAAACTGAATAGAAAGCGGAGGAGGAGGAGGAGGAGGAGGAGTAGAGAGAGAGTTTCTATGTCCCTTTCTCCTCTTCCTCCTTCCCTTTTTCCCCTCCTCAGGTGTTACTGTTCTTCACATTAATAAGTTTTTATTTTGTTATTTTATTCCCTTTCCTCTTTTTTTATTTTTCCTCACTGCTCCCGCTTTTGTATCCTCAGAACCGCCTTTTCTACATTTCTTTTTTTTAGTATTTCTTTCCCTTTCTGGCACGTCCTTTCTTTTCTTCATTGTCTAGCATACTGATTTTTATAGATGTTGTTGTTGTTGTGGCTGTCGTTGTAGGTAGGTCTCTCTCTCTCTCTCTCTCTCTCTCTCTCTCTCTCTCTCTCTCTCTCTCTGTTCCTTGATCGTATAATCGACTTTGACGTCGCAGGAGTCGCTGACGCAGGCAGCCAGGAGAGAGAGAGAGAGAGAGAGAGAGAGAGAGAGAGAGAGAGAGAGAGAGAGAGAGAGAGAGAGAGAGAGAGAGAGAGAGAGAGAGGTACTTGGTAGACAGGTAGACAGATCAGTGCAAGGAAGTGGAGGGGAGGAACACAAAGGAACACAAAGGAAGAACAAACAACAGCAGACCTGCTGGTCCTTACGAGGTTGTTTGTGACAAGCTACACTAACTATCTAATCAAAGGTGGAAGATGAAGGACAGCAAAGGCGAAGGCTCCTCCCTCCTCCTCCCTCCAGCCAAAGCTGGCAGGAAAGGAAAAAGAACCATGCAGCATGGAAAAACTGCATGGAATTTATGTAGGAAAGAGGAAAGAACTACCATTACTGCTACCACTAACCGGGCGATAAAAGCGGACAAGGATACCAGTATTCGAAAGAATTTAACGTTATTACGACAATGAGTAATATCTTAGTTGCTGGTTGGATTCAAAACACTTGTCTAATCTATTCTTGAAGGCCGTAACTGTTGTACTATCAACGACATCACAGGGTAGAGAGTTCCAAACATTAACAACTCGATTGAAGAAGAAGTGTTTAGCTTCGTGCGACGAGAATCTTTTACCACTTATCTTCAAATTGTGATTTCTTCTTGTTCTATTTGATCGATCAATTGTAAAGTAATCTTCCGCATTAATATCACTGAATCCTTTAAACATTTTAAACACTTCTATTAGATCGCCTCGCATTCTTCGTTTTGATAGGCTGAATAAATTTACTTCTTTAAGCCTTTGTTCATATGACAAATTTCTCAACCTAGGAATCATCTTTGTTACTCTTCGTTGGACCCGTTCCAACTTTTCTGTCTTTTCTGAAGTAGGGAGACCAAAACTGTACACAGTACTCTAGACGGGGTCGAACCAACGAATTAAACAGTTTTAATATTACTTTTTCCGATTTATTATTAAAGACTCGTCCGATGAAGCCAACCAATTTGTTTTCAGTTTTAACTACCTCTGAACAATGCTGACCGGGCTTTAAATCGCTTGATATAGTGATTCCAAGATCCTTTTCTTTACTTACTGCAGAAAGTTGTTGGCCATTCATTACGTACCGATCGCGAATGTTATTTTTTCCGATGTGCAACACTTTACATTTGTCAACTTTAAATTTCATCTGCCATTGATTGGCCCAACGTGCAAGTCGATCTAGATCTGATTGTAAAGCTTCTTCGTCGAGTGTCGCAGTTACTTTACTAGCAATTTTTGTGTCATCAGCAAATTTTGATACTTTGCAAGTGAGCCCATCATCGATATTATTAACATGAATTAAGAAGAGCATGAGGCCAAGCACTGATCCTTGAGGTAAGCCGCTTTTGACATCGAGCCAGTTAGATGTAACACCGTCTAGAACTACTCTCTGTTTCCGCTCAGAGAGCCAGTCCGCAAGCCAACTGTGAATGTTACTTGAGATACCGTGCGCCAGTAGTTTGCTGAGCAATCGTTGGTGGGGGACCTTGTCAAATGCCTTTTGAAAATCCAGATATATGATATCTACTGATTTGCTTTCATCGAACACCTCAAAAATATAGTGAAAAAAATCAAGTAACTTAGTCAAACACGAACGTTTATTACGGAAGCCATGTTGCGAATTATTTATTATATTATTTTCTTCGAAGAATTTCACCATATTGTCGCGAATGATAGTCTCCATTAACTTACAAACAATAGATGTCAGGCTAATTGGTCGATAGTTTCCTGGATGAGACTTGTCCCCCTTTTTGAAAATTGGTGTGACATTTGCAAGTTTCCAATCCGACGGAACTTTTCCAGCTGTTAAAGATTTATTGAATATGATGGAGAGCGGTTTACAAATTTGATGTTTGATTTCTTTTAAGACCCTAGGGGTAATTTTGTCTGGACCAGGAGCTTTGCTTACTTTAATCTTTTCAATTGTGCGTAAAATGTCACTTTCTACGATGAGCACGCCACTTAACATCTTTTCGGCCCTTCTAACCTCCGGCGGTTGAGGTGATAAACAATCTTCGTCGTTAAATACGGATGCGAAAATGTTATTTAGGATTGTAGCCATTTCATTTTCATCGTTCGTGTAGTTACCATTTTCATTAGCAAGCGGTCCGATACCACAAGTGAGTGACTTTTTATTATTTACATAGCTAAAAAATTCTTTAGGATTAGATTTACTTGTTTCCGCTATATATTCTTCAAGATTTTTCTTGCTTCGTTTTATTAATTTCTTGGTTTCGCGGCGAATTCTGTCCAACTCTAGTTTGTCAGCCTCGCTCTGAGTTGATATGTATCTACTGTATACGCATTTTTTAAGAGATAGGCTATTTTGAATTTCGTTATTCCACCATTTGGGTTTCTTCTTAGAAGCTGAACGTCTGTTACGATAGGGTACGCATATGCTTATGGCATTGTTCAATATTGTGGTGAAGGCCCCCCAAGATTTATCAATATCTGTTTCCGCCGTGATTTCAGTCCAGTCAGAATTATTTAGAATTGATCGGAGTCTTACGAAATTCGCTCTGATAATCAGGCACCTTTTCTTTACAAGGAGTTACTTTACTTTCTTTCATATTGATGCTGAATGTGATTGTTCGGTGATCGCTAGAACTAAAAATTAGACCAACATTTACTTCGTTAACTAGATCAGCTGTCGTTGAAAAGATAAGGTCAAGTATATTATTTTCCCGAGTCGGTTTTTGAACGTGTTGATGCAAATCACTTTCTAATAAATTTGTGTACAGGTCGAGCCCTGTATGAGAGTTCAACGGTTCACCCCATCTTTTCGCTGGCAAGTTAAAGTCCCCAACAATTACTGCCCCGCAACTGCTACTTGTTTCTAATAATAATTCACTTAATGCGTGGTCGATATCAAGAGTCTGCCTTGGCGGTCTGTAGATAAGTCCAATTACTATTTTACGAGATTTATTTTTAATTTCAATGAAGACCGTGTCTACATTGGTTATAATATCTGTTTTCACGGATACTGGATGGAGAGAGTTGTGGATATAAAAGATAACGCCTCCACCCTGTCTGTTCTCTCTTTCATGACTAAAGATGGTATAACTCGGTAATCTATATTCCGCAATGAAATCTCTATAAGAAGTGTCTATCCAAGATTCTGTGACTCCGATGATGTGATAATGATTTGTAGCTGCGAGGACTTCTAAGTCTTCAAATTTGTTACGTAGGCTACGAGCGTTTACATAGCAAGCTTTAATGTGATTCGAGTCGGGAGTTTTGCGGGTTAAGTGCACCCTTACGGTGGAGCTGCTGGTGTTCTCGCCTCCGCGTTTTTTTGCTTTCGAAGAGCCACTTGGTCACAGAGCAGCCTCCCGAAACGGGCTGCTCCAACAGGGTTTAAGTGAATGCCATCAGGAAGGAACAAGTCTGAATCGTAGTATAAATTGTTCCACAAGTTAACGAACTGGACGTTTTCTTGTGAGCAAAGGGACTGAAGTCTGTTGTTTGTGCTGAAGGCCTTATTGTAAAAGCTAGATTCGGCACCGACCCTCGGGAGGATTCCTGAGATTATGATGTTACTGGCATCCGTTTTACGTTTATACTGCTTGATCATGCGGCGGTATTTCTCAAGCAGTTCCTCAGAAAGGGTTGTCTTTACGTCATTTGTCCCCGCGTGAATGACAAAGAGGGTGTTTCGGTCGGCATTTTTCGTGACATCATCGCACGCTGCGGTGATGTCGTCCAGTCTGGCACCTGGATAGCAGTAACGTTTTCTGCGGCCGTTTGATGAACGACCACAGAACTCAACCAGCTGGCCACGCGCCATGGAGTCCCCAACTAGGCGAGTCTCGAACTCATCCTCCATGGTGTCTGCCAGCACCTGGAACCTATTGAAGGTAGTGGGGGTCAGTAAGTCCTTGGTTGCCTGCTTCGGTTTGGCTCCATTCCTTACAGGTTGGAACCCGACATCCTGTGAAGCAGGAAGAGAAGCGTTAAGTGGGGCAGCCTGGAAGTTGTCCTGTGAGGCAGGCTGGGAGTTAGCCTGTGAGGCAGGCTGGGGGTTAGCCTGTCAGGCTGGTGGTTGTTCTGTGAGGCAGGCCGGGGGTTAGCCTATGAGGCAGGCTGGGGGTTAGCCTGTGAGGCAGGCTGGGGGTTAGCCTGTGAGGCAGGCTGGGGGTTATCCTGTGAGACAGGCTGGGAGTCAACCTGTGAGGCAGGCAACACGTCCTCCCGTGAAGCAGAAGGGTCGTCTGGAGGGGGCACAGTCTCGGTGGAGGGCCTCTCCACCATCGATGGTGGAGTCACTGCCACATTAGTTAAAACAAATTCCTGAAGGGCTACAAATTTCTTTTCAAGATCATTGTGCTTGACTTTCCATTCAGTCACAGCCTTCTGAAGATGTAATCTTTGAACGCAGAGGCGGCAAGTTTTACTCAGCTGGAAGAACTGAGCTGCAAAACGTCCGGGACAGACGTCACCCTTAAGATTCGAAGGCATTGTTAGAAATTTAAGCGAGTTAACAGTTTGGGCAAATTTTAAAAGCGCTTTCGAAATAACTTAAATTGTGACCATAAATTGAATTGTATAAAAATTGTGCATGGAAATTAGATACTGCTGTGTTAGATGCCTCCAACACTGGGAGTTCGCTCCCACAGGGTCTTGAAAACGCCTCAAAGACCAATCGCTTGTCCTGAGCCTCGGTCACGAGAGAGACTTTCACAACCCGGCGCTTTTCAGCTATTGTCCTCGAAGTTTTGTCCCATAGAACGGGGCCGGCGTAGTCACACAGAGCAGAGCTGGCAAGGGAGGAGAGGAACCAGCAATTCGTTCCCACTTTCCGAAACGTCTAACCCAACTCTGCGACCCTTTCGAGGCCTCGCCAGTGGCACCTGTCACCAGGTGTTCTCCACCAACTCTAGAGTATCAGACGCCCTTCCTGAGAGACCAAAAGACTGAAATATTCCTTGAGTATAAGAAAAACCCTCAGAAACTCCACCTAGAAGCCGGGAGATACAACCTCAAATGGCCCACGGAAGACATCTCTTTCAGGAGAAAACAAGAACCAGCTGTTATGCAGAATAGGGATGGGAGTACCGTCGATAGAGGGGAGGGACGGGGAGCTCACACCGACAACTGGTTCCCAGGGAGGCTTTTTAGTGTAGAGGTCGCCACACTCCTCTACACCGCAGGCCTAAATAATTAGGCACGGTCCAGCTGACTAGGACCCTGGAACTCCAGCCATTGTCTCAAAGAGATCCTCTGCCTGCAGTCCAATCCACCACTGCTGCTGCCCAGAGGCTTCACCGTGACCCTGGCACGGGAGACAGATCAGGTATTACACCTTGTCCAAGGGTGACCTGAGACTATGCAGGGCAGGGACGTCTAGTTCCCTGAGGTGAAAACAATTCACCCGCATACCACAAAAGGAGACAGGTTGAAGGTTGGTAGGAGAGTGAGACAAAGAGGGAAAGGAGAAGAAGAGAGAGGCTGGAAAAGAGACGAAGGAAGAGGAAGAAGAAGAGGAGGAGGATGGGAACAAGGAGAAAAAGGAAGAGGAAGAGGAAGAGGAGGAGGAGGAGGAGGAGGAGGAGGAAGAGGAAGAGGAAGAGGAAGAGGAGGAGGAGGAGGAGGAGGAGGAGATGCGTCGTACAGGTAATCGTTTTATCTGGCGTCGTGATAAAATTTTCAATACTGCCGAAGAAGTTAGGATCGTCTTTTACCTCCCCTTCTCCCTCCTTCCCTCTCTTCATTCTCCTCCTCCTCCTCTTCTTTTTCCCTCCCCCCTCCCCCTCCTACCACCTTCCCCCGACTAACCAAGGGGTGCTGTTCGATTTTCCAAGATGGGGACACGATGAGACAGGCATGGAGAGAGAGAGAGAGAGAGAGAGAGAGAGAGAGAAAGCGCAGACTACCTAGAAAGAGGAGAAATGAAGGCGGAGCAAAATAAACAAGGAATGATGGAAAGAAGTAAGAATGATGGCGGTGAAGAGATATGGAGAGAGTTGCAAAGAACTCGCGGAAATGGAGAGATATGGAGGAGAAGGAGGAGGAGGAGAAGGAGGAGGAGGAGGAGGAGGAGGAGGAGGAGGAGAATGTGAAAACTTGGGAAGAGCAGGAGGATGGCGGAGGAAATATATGGAGGGAGGAAAAGTTTTCAGAAAAAATATGGGAAGGAATGGAGAGAAATGGGGTGGAGATGAGTCGGCTGGATGCTGCTACGGATACTTCGGCCTGGATGCGGATATTTGGATGTGGAAGGGAGTGTGTGAGGCGTAAGATGGATGAGGTGGGTGTAGTGTGGCGTGGATGTTGGCGGCAATGTATTAAGGAGTTAGGAAGTGGAAGGGGCGATTACATTGTTGTTGTTGAAGGTGGGCCAGATGTTGCACACGATATTCTTTTTTCTTGATGTACAGAAAATAAAGAAAATGATTAGTATAGAATTACAGTGGCCAGTTTTAACTCTCATAAGAAAAAAAATGTTCATAAATTGAAAGTAAATAGAGACATGAATATTCTTAAACTGGAATGAGAAAACGTAAAACAAGAAAAAGTAAATTATAAATAAATGCAAAATGTATGAGCAAAATATATTAAGATGAAAGAAGAGCTTCCTCGGCATTCCCGCTCGTCTTGGGTAATCTGGTAATGAAGAGTGAAAGTGGATTAACCAGGTTAGGCTGATAATTACTGATGGGCAACAGTTAGGCGGCGAGAAAGGCAACGTGAAGCAGGGCAAGTCGTTGTCTTCTTCCCTTGAGAGGACTGTAGGCGGCGCGGCGCTTGGATAGGCATGTGTGTGTATGGATAGGATGAAAGCGGTAGTGAAAATAATAGTAAAAGTATTATTGAGCATTCGGGCAAACACCAAGCAAGCAGAGCAAGTCATCTTCACCCCACAAGAAAACCACAGGAGAAGGGAAGACAGGAGGGTGTTGCTTAGCTGGAGGCAAGGGGCTAATATAGAAGAGCGGGTAAGGTTTAAGATGCAATACGTAGTAGTAAACAATGAGATAGAGGGTGATGAAGGTGCACCATTGTTGTAGAAATGATTTATCTCCTTCTGTATCATTAAAAGGACAAATATGAAGTGTAGTAAGTCTGTTTCTTATACAAACAAAAAAAGCAGTTGAGAAGTACATCGATATAGGTAAAAAAAGAAAATCGTACTTTAAAATAAACGGTAGGTAGAATAATATTTATAGATCCCCACGGTTATGCAACAAAGAAGGTTCACATCCCCTAAATAGCAAAGGCGAGATGGAAAAAAAAAAGTATACATGCACGCGAGAACACGAACCATGTAGCATGCACGCACCCACATACTCACACACACACACACACACACACACACACACACACACACACACACACACGGCTTAACCAGCACCTTGCCGCGGCTCGAATCGCTGGGTACAACATTACGGAAGCCGCGTCGTCCCGAAAGCCGCCGCCCCTTCCCCGTCACCAACCTTTTCCTTTCCCTTTCCTCTCACCTGAACACACCTGAAGCCTTCGATTATCGTGCCGCGTAATTACACACTCAGGTATCCGAATGTCACCTGTATCCGAAACCAGAGGGAAAAATAGTTGGGTTCCCGCTTCCTGCAGCCTGGTTAGGAATAGGACGCGACATGTAGTGTTTAGTGTCCCATCCCCAACGTTCCCCCTTTCCCTCTCTCTCTCCCTTCCTCCCTCTCTCCCCCCCGTCACCCATACAGGAAACGTAAGCCAATTCCAAGTCTTAATGATGTCTCGGGTAATTACTAATTGCATGCCCAGGAACCACGTAACATTAAACTAGCGTGTAATTTGAAACAATATACATTAATGAAATCGTAAATTCTCCAGCCGCGGGGGATCTGGGCTTGACACTAAACATTACAAATGATTTGGGAAGGGGAGCCCGTGTGTCCTGCGGAGGAGGAGGAAGAGAAGAAAGAGGAAGAGGAGGAGGCGGAAGAAGATAAGGAGAAGGAGGAGGAGGAGGAGAATGTGAAGGAGGAGGATTATGTGAAGGAGTAGGTGGAGGAAAAGAAAAGGGAAAGGAAGATGACGAAAAAGAGTGCGGCTTGTGAGAGACTGTACACAAAAATGAATGTAGCAGTGGGCGGTGCGAGTCAAGATCAAGAAATTGCAACGTCTCCTTAACCTCGCGGCGAAATACTCCCGTTGTGCGCAGTGGCGTCAGCTGCAGTATTTTAGTCAAGGAATCTTGTTAATCTGCCCCATTTTTCACGCATATGATGAAAAACTTTAAAACATTATGGAGTGAGTGAATACAGAGAATCGCAATCTAGAGGGTGCAGCAAAAATAAGGCAAATTTTACTATAAGCTAAGAAACAGAGGAGCCCCTAAACTAAACAGTTGCTATAATTAAATTTTTACAAGTATCAAAGCATGTCATATTCCCCGTTTTCTGTTTGTTTACTGCCTCTGACGTCATCAAAGTCTGCGAATAGAAGAATCTGACACTCTTGGTCTGGTACACGTGTTTCTGTTGGCTCAGTCTTCGCCTCAGTCAGTGTAAGCGGTCAACCACAGAGCAAAGGCAAAAGCACCACCATCTCAACAAATAGGATTGTAATCTTCAACTGTGTAAAATTGATATCCAAAATAATATGAGTTAAAGATATATAAAGAAAAAATAAACATTTCCCCATTTCCCCTGTCCCCACTCCTCTTCATTTCCTTTCCTCTCCCCTGACCTCCTTTCCCCTCTTCTCCCGCCATTCTCCCTCCTGGCCAAAATGTCCCCTGTTGAAGACTCTTAAGTACAGAGTGTCCGGTTATAAGCCGCTTGTTTAGTGAGATGCCGTGAACCAAGAACCTTCATTCCGGATAACTGCATGGCTTACATATGTCACAACCACCACCTCCACCACCACCGCCACCCCCACCCTCACCACCACCTCCACCTCCACCACCACCACCACTACCACCGCCACCACCTAACCCCACCATCTCCACCCGCGTCTCCACTATTATCACGAAGGAATTTGAAGAAAAAAAATGGACAGGTAATTTTGTCACCAGCAACCTCAGGTAAAATGAAAAAAAAATGTCCTTTGTCTATTTGTCTTTCTTTCCTATAATTTGTTTCTTTTTTCTTTCCTTGGTGGGAGACGCAGGACATGACATTCCTGGAGGGTGCAATGACCTGTATATTCTTCAGTCACTTCCTTCCATGTTATTTGCTTGACTGAACCACGTCTTGTTACCACCAACCTCAAATTCAGGTCGTTCAATCACTCCTGTCGTTGATTTTGCTGATTAATTTACGGACACGCACACAAACACACACACACACACACACACACACACACACACACACACACACACACACACACACACACACACATACCTGACGACATGCTACAAGTGTTACGCATTGCATATACACATTTTTTTTTTTTACCTGCATCTCCCTATTTCAGGTAAAACGTAATTAAGGATTTGATACCTGGTCTTGAGGAGGGGGAGGAGGAGAGGGACATTTCTGGCTGATGTTTATGCTCTTAACGCCTTTGTTTATAGCGAGCTTCCCCCTGAGCATAATTCTCCTTTATGTAATCATGGATAATGTCTTAAGTTGAGGGCCACACACCGAGCATAGTGTCGCTCCGCTGAGGCTATATAAGGAGGAGCGAGGGACGGGGATGGCAGACAGAGCGAGGGGCTGGAGAGGATGAGGACGAGTGAAGGGTGTGGAGGGTGGGTACGAGGAGATGGAAACGGATGGAGGGAAGAAAGGAGGTTGAGAGGCGCAGAGAGCTAATAAGAGGCGGAGGCAGGTCTAGGGAGAGGAGAGTAGTGGAGAAAATTGAAAAACAGGAAGATTAGGGAGTAAAATACATGCCAATAGTTTGTGAGTATAGAGAAAGGGAATAGAAATACGGAAAACAATACCGTGGAACTTGGACTTTGGTGTTGTTTAATCTATTTCTGCTGCTGTTTTTATACCTTGCGTTTTTGCACTCAAGTCTTCAACTACAGCAAGACAGAGGGAAAAGTTACGATTTTTCACCGGCTCTGAAACAAGAAAATTATATAATCAGATAAACTAAAATAAATTCGGTCAGAAACAAAGCAATATATAGAAACAAGTACCAAAGACAGAAAAAAATAAAGATATACTATAATTAGGAGAGAGAGAGAGAGAGAGAGAGAGAGAGAGAGAGAGAGAGAGAGAGAGAGAGAGAGAGAGAGAGAGAGAGAGAGAGAGAGAGAATGGGGTCGTGGGAGGTGCAGCCAGCCAGCCATGCGTACCTCCACCTGTAGCTAACGAGAGGACACACAACTAACAGCTGCCCAGGTGAACCGTCTCATTAGGACCAGGAATAATAACCAAGGCGCCATCATTGTCAAATTAAGGGTGAGGCAAGGCGGCAATTACCTTAGGCCTACCTGATAGACACCCGGGCCTGCCACGTAGATAAAAGGGAGGGAGGGACGGAGGGACAGGGGAGGGAGGGAGAGAGGGAGACGGGGTATGGGTAGGGGGAGCAGGTGTGTGTGTGTGTGTGTGTGTGTGTGTGTGTGTGTGTGTGTGTGTGTGTGTGTGGGCGGGCTTTACCTGTCATGTCTGATTACAGCTTCTTCCTCCTTGCTATTTTTTTTTTTTTTCGCCTTTCCTCCTGATGCACTACTTCCTCTCTCTCTTCTTCTATTCCCATCTTCTCTTCTCTCCTCGTCTCCTCTTTCACTCTTCCTTTTGGTGCAATATATCCTTTCCTATTTTCCTTTTCCTCCTCTTCCTCTTCGTCTTCCGTTCATTCTCCGTAAAAGTTTTTATTTGGCTTTCTTTTATTAATTGTGGATCCTTCAGTCTGACTTTTATCCTTATTTTTCTTTTTATTCTTTTTTTTCATTATACATCTTTCTTTAGTATCTTTGCATCATCATTCTGTTTTCCTTTTCTTTTTTTCTTGCATTTTCCTTTCAGCTTCTTCAGTCATGTATACGTTTATTCTCTCTCTCTCTCTCTCTCTCTCTCTCTCTCTCTCTCTCTCTCTCTTTTATCCTTATTTTTCTCTTTATTCATTTTTTTTTTCATTGTACATCTTTCTTTAGTATCTTTGCATCATAATTCTGTTTTCCTTTTCTTTTTTTCTTGTATTTTCCTTTCAGCTTCTTCAATCATGTATTCGTTTATTCTCTCTCTCTCTCTCTCTCTCTCTCTCTCTCTCTCTCTCTCTCTCTCGCTCTCTTTCCATTTGCTCACTCAATTTATTCTTTATCATTAATGTTTTATTGAGTTTCCCGTGAATCAGCATTTTCTCTTCAGTAACGATTGCCTATTTGAATGCTTATTATATACATTTATTTTTTTTCCTTCGCTTTCTTACTAAACTTTTAATACGACATTATTTTTTTCGAATATTTCCATTCATTTCAGATCTTTTAGTTTTCATAATATTATTTTCTTACGTTACGGTGATGAATACTTGAATGCAATATGAGGTTTGTAAGGCAGATTCTGTATAAAAAAAAAAAATACCGTACATTCAACATTAAAAACACATTAACTCTCTCTGGATTTTCTGTCTTAATAGCAAATGTTTCACGACAAGTAACTCATACTATTTCCAAAACTGCAACTTCTTTTATATTTATTCTACTCACATGTATAACAACGCTTTTTTTTCTTCCCATTACAGACTAGATGGATGAAGGGACAACAAAACAAAACCCAGAATTAGGTAAGACGCCAGGACCCCTCTTGGATTCCTCTTTTTCGTCTCCATGCGTCTTCAGTGTCACTCTATACTTAGGAATCGATCACTCCATCCATTGCTTCGTCTCTGTATCAAACTGGCCCTCTATCCCCCGCGGCTGGAGAGCAATAAACACCTCCCGTGGCCATTTGAAGTGTTCCCGCAAGATATTAGCGAAGTTATGTTGCGTCTTCATTAGGGTAGTCGACAGGTATGGGGGGGTAGGCCACAGATGAGGAGGAGGAGGAAAAGGAGGAGGGAAAAATAAGGGCTAATAAGAGGAGACCAGAGCAAGGAGGAAAGTTGAGAAGACTGGAGCGATATAATTAAAAGGTGAGAGAGAGAGAGAGAGAGAGAGAGAGAGAGAGAGAGAGAGTTACCAAGAAAACATATAACAAAAAGGAATAAAAGGAAGATCTCTCTCTCTCTCTCTCTCTCTCTCTCTTCCTAACACTTTTTCTACCATTTTTCAATTATCTTTTCTTCCTCCCTTCCCTCCTGTCTGTCTTTCTTCCATCCCTCTTTCTCCCCTTTCTTCCTTCTTTTCCCTATTCCTTCCCTCCTTCCATTTTCCCCGTCTTCCATATACTATAGACTTTTCCTCTCCTTCTTTTCTGCTTTCTTTCTTTTTGTATCTACCTATCTGTCTATCGTTCTTTATTTCCTTCATTTCTATTCCTTCCTTTCCTCCTTCTCCACATCCAACTCCTCCTTCTCTTTCCTTCTTCGGCCTGGCCCGGTTCCAGTTCGCAGGAAGCTCCCCGTCCTTGCCTTTTCTCACTCGCTATACACTAATTTTCTAAGTTTTGTAGGAAATCCAATTTACCAGTGTCATATATTCTGTTCTTGACGGGGAGGGAGGGAGAGAGAGAGAGAGAGAGAGAGGGAGAAAGGGGGAAGAGAGGAGAGGGTTAGGGGGAGGGGGCGAACTGGCGGGTGGTTAGAAGGAAGGGAAGGAGGAAGAGGAGGAGGGAGAGAGATAAGAATGGAGGAAGGAAGATATGAGGGAGGTATGTAAGATAGGAGGGAGGCAGGGTGGAGAGAGAGGAAGAAAGTGGGAAAAGAAGAAGAAGAAGAAAAAGAAGAAGAAGAAAAAAAGAAGAAGAAGAAGAAGAAGAAGAAGAAGAAGAAGAAAAGAAGAAAACGGGGTTGAAGGCAAAGATAGGAATGTTTAGTAGAAAGGAAAGAAAAATAAAAGGAAAAGTTTGAATAAGTAAACAATTGGATCTGTCTATTCCACTATTCATTTATCTGTTTATTCTTCTATTTGCCAATTATTTTCATTCATTATCTTAATTTTCCTGGCTTCTTTTCCTTTATTTTCATTTTGTTTGTTTTCTTATCTTTTGCATTTATCGTCTTACATTACACCATTCTTTCAATAATTTAATGGATGACCAGAAGAATCTACGCATATGGAGAAAAAAAGAAAAAAATGGCTAAAATATGCACACACACACACACACACACACACACACACACACACACACACACACACACACACAGATCGAGGTGGAAAAAATGAAAAAAAATAACGTCGTCTTTCCATTCCTCACTCGTCCCTGCTTTCCTTCTTTCTCCCCTTTCCTTTCCTTCCTCCCTCCCTCCCTCCCTCCCTCCTTTCCTCTCCCCCACCAGGCCGGAAGCAGAGGGGGAGAGGAACTACATTGCAGGAAGGAGAAGCTTGCAAGGAAATTACACTGGAAAAGCAGAACGTAACATGTAACTATGTGCCATATGTTAGTGTTGGTACATGCTCTCTCTCTCTCTCTCTCTCTCTCTCTCTCTCTCTCTCTCTCTCTCTCTCTCTCTCTCTCTCTCTCTCTCTCTCTCTCTCTCTCTCTCGATAAAGAAAGAAAAAGAGAGTGAAAGAGGCGGGAGAAAGAAGTGGAGACCAAAGAACAAAAGGAAAACAAAAAAACAAAAAAGGCAAAGAGAAAAAGACAAAAATATCAGGAGAAAAAAAATAAAAAAAAAACAAAAAAATAAAATACTGAACACCTGAGCAGACAGACAGACAGGTGGTGAAGGAGGGTGAGAGGGAAGGAGGGAGAGACGGAGGGAAGGTGAGAGACAGACAGGTAGGGAGGGAGGGAGGGAGGGAGGGAGGGAGACAGGGAAATGCAGGTGGGATGCAGAGGCGAGGTGCGCGGCGCCGCCCACCAGGTATGGAGGCGTGCGTGGCCCCTCACCTTTAATATAATTACCTGCCTCGTGTGTGTGTGTGTGTGTGTGTGTGTGTGTGTGTGTGTGTGTGTGTGTGTGTGTGTGTGTGTTGCAATATATTTGTTTTTACCTTTGTTTTTGCCATCGTCGGCGGGACACAAAAGGTACAGAAGATTTTCATGGCGAGTATATAAACAATTACATTACGTGCAATATAAAAATGAAAGTGAAGAGGTCGAACAATACGAATGAATAGGCAAACATCATTCTTGAAGTGACATGAACAAACAACCTTCCTAAATTTGATGGTGCGCATATATACTTAATAGAGTAGTTTTTTGACGCCATAAAAAGTAACAAGACGCTAAAATTTATGTTACTGCCATTTTTTCTCCATTTCAGGTTGATAAATGTGTATTGTATATGAGAAACAGGGGGTAATTTCTCTCTCTCTCTCTCTCTCTCTCTCTCTCTCTCTCTCTCTCTCTCTCTCTCTCTCTCTCTCTCTCTCTCTCTCTCTCTCTCTCTCTCTCTCTCTCTCTCTCATTTCTCTCCTGCCAATTCTAAGAAAACCTTCCACGTCCGTCCTGACAATAAAATTTAGCCCTTCACTCCCTCATTCTCTCCCTCCATTCTTACCTCCCCCACCAGTTTTCCTCCCTCCCTCTCTCTCCCTTTTCCCTCCCTTCCCCCTTCACTCACCTCTGAAGCCTTACACCTCAACCACAGCTGCATTTCGATTTCCTTTTCCTCTCCCTCCATCCCTCCCCTTCCATCACTCCACTCACCCCTCCGATCTCCACTGAATTATTCCTTCCCTCTTTCACTTCCTCCCTCCTTTCGTTCCTCTCTTCTCCTTTCCTTCGCATTCACTCCCCTCTGAATTCCCTCTGCCTCCTCCTCCTCCTCTTCTTCCTCCTCTTCCCTTCCTCATTACCCGCCTCTCTCCCTCTTTCTATCCATTCCTCCTCCTTTCCCTCCCTGCCATTCTGTCCAATCATCTATTCTCCTCCCTCACCCTTGTCAACACGCCTCCTCCTCCTCCTCCTCCTCCTCCTCCTCCTGCATCGTTGACAGATAACTAGAACGCCATGATAAGGCTTACAGAGGATCGAACGTCACTCACACGCCTGTAGGAGGAGGAGGAGGAGGAGGAGGAGGAAGAGGAGGAGGAGGAGGGGATGCGGTGATAGAAAGAAGGGAAAGATTCAGTCATATTACTTCTTGGGGGAGAAATATACATAACTGGTTTCTCTCTTTTTCTGCCTCTTCCATCTTCTCCTATTCCTCCTCATCTTCCAACCTCTCCACCTTTTTTCTTCCTTCTACTCTCCTACGCTTCTTTTTCCTGCTATTATTTCGTTTATCCACTTATTCACTCGTTTATCATTTATTTAGTTGTTTACATCTCGTTACTCCTCATTTATTTCTGTTTATCTAGCTATTTTTACTCGATCTTATCCATTTTTATCTTTGCTATTATTTGAGTAAACATATGTTTCCCTTCCCTCGACTTCTATGTCATTAAGAAAGCAGTACTAAGAAAATTGTCCTCTGTTTGTCTTCTGTTTGAGGGAAAATAATTACAGGTATTTTGGGAGAGGAGGAAAGAAGGAAAAGGACTATAAAAACTAATGTGGCAACTTGAAAGGAGACAAAATGGAAGGATGAGAGAGGGAGAGAGAGGGAGAGGGAGGAAGAGATTAAGTTAGATTAGATTCTGTTGATACTGGAATGAGAATAAGCAGTATAAATAATAATAAAATAGAAAAAAATGCATTGTAGGAAAAAAATATAAAAATGAGGTAAGGAGAATGAAAAGTGAAGCCGAAAGATGAAATTTAATCAAGTAATTGTGTTCTGATGGGAAGAAGCGACGGAGGAGGAGGAGGAAGAGGAGGAGGAAGACCATGATAAGAAGGAAGAGGAAGGAAAGAAAATAATAAATGGAAGGCAGAAAAGAAAAAAAAAGGTAGAGAGGAAGAATACATTAAGGAGCAGTGTTGAATGTCCGTCTATGCAATGAGCAATGTATAATGTATCACCTGTGTTGACTTTCCCTTTCCGATCAAGACTACGCCCTTCTTATCATTCCTTTTCGTCACTCTCACTTTCTCCTCTCATCCTTTTCCTGTCATCATTTTTCCATCATCGTTCATGCAATAATTTTCTCTCTCTCTCTCTCTCTCTCTCTCTCTCTCTCTCTCTCTCTCTCTCTCTCTCTCTCTCTCTCTCTCTCTCTCTCTCTCTCTCTCTCTCGTTGTCTTTTCCTGTGGCCATATTTCATCAACTATCATTTCCTTATCATCATATATTTCTGTCATCCTTTCTCTTCCATTCTATTGGGCCATTCCTTCCTTCCCTTACCTCGTTTTTATCTCCTTACTATCTAATTTTTCATCACTATATGTCATCATTTTTTCACTCTTAATCTTCCAATCCTAATGTCATTCTTTACACTATATGTTCTTCAGTATTACGTTCTCTAACTACACTATACATCAATCCTTTCCCCATCACAATTTCTCTCTTCGTGTCATATTTTCGTTCTATATTTGCTTCCTCTACTTTTCCGACTTCATCACTACACGCCATCTTCGTCTACCACATCCCTTCTTTCCAGTATAGCAGTCTTTCTTCCCTTTCCTCCGCTTTCCCTACAATCTCCCTACCATCACTTTGCGCTACATCCGCCGCCCCATCTCTCCCACCGCCATCCTTCTCGCCGCCTGCCCCGGTGAGAGAGGAAACACTGCAAGGGGCACTTTCTCGCCTCACTTCCTTCACTTAGCCTGCATTTCGTGTACTTTTCATGCAAATTGTGGCCTTGAAGTGTGCAATCACCTGCCCCTCTGCGCACACATATGAACACGAACATAGACTGACACACACACACACACACACACACACACACACACACACACACACACACACACACACACACACACACACACACACACACACACTCACACACGTATACATGCATGTGTAGTGTGTGCGTGCGTTGTACTATGGGTTTCCAATTTAATGTTAAAATAAAACGGTTCGTTTGCGCGGCAACACGTAAAATGGGAGTTGTGTTTGTAATTTGGCGTTGTTCTGTTATTGTTTACATTATTGTTTTCATTGTTATTATTATTATTATTATTATTATTATTATTATTATTATTATTATTATTATTATTATTATTATTATTATTATTATTATTATTATTATTATTATTATTATTATTATTATTATTATTATTATTATTGTTACTACTACTATTATTATTATTATTATTATTATTATTATTATTATTATTATTATTATTATTATCACTATTATTATTAGTAGTATTATCATTATTATTATGATTATTATCATCAGCATCATTATTCATATTCTTTGTCATATTATTATCGTATCATAATTACTAGGCAGCACTTGTGACACACGACAGAAAAAAAAAAATGATAGTATAATAATTGTGGATACAGAGTAAGGCCGGAAACTAATTTTAACAAAAACGAAGAAAAAAAATCATATTCTAAAGGGAACAGGTTAGTGCTTATGAGTGTGGGAAAGACACATCGAAAACCAGTTGCACATAAAGAAAGGACGAGGAAAAGGAAAAGGAGATGCTTGAGGAGGAAGTGTACGAGTATATGCAGACGGAGACTGACAACAAGGAGGTGGAGTGAAATGAAGGGTGAAAGTAGAGAATATGCGACGAAGCTTAAGCGAAAGGAAAGAAAAATGATAGGTGTTTGAAATAAAAAAAAGAAAAATAACGGGTAATAGAAGAGCTTATGCAGCAAAGGAGGAGACAAAAAAAGAGAAAACTGATCCATGAAAGTAGAAAATATGCGACGAGGCTTAAGAGAAAGGAAAGAAAAATAATAGGTGTTTGAAATAAAAAAAGAAAAAATAACGGGTAATAGTAGAGCATATGCAACAAAGGAAGAGAAAAAACAATGAGAAAACTGATGCGACGAAGCTTAAGAGAAAGGAAAGAAAGTAATAGGTATTTGAAAAAAAAAATAACGGGGTAAAAGGAGAGCATATCCAACAAAGGATGAGAAAAGAGAAAACTGATCCAAGAAAGTAGATAATATGCGACGATGCTAGATAGAAAATAAGGAAAAATAATGAGAGATAAAAATAAAAGAAAAAAATTCATGAGTAAAAGATGATCATATGAGACGATACTAGAAAGAAAGGAAAAATAATCAGTGAAAGTGGAGAATACGTGACAATGCATAACCAACTAACAAACTAACTGACTAACACTGCAAAAAAATAAAAACAAAAAAAAGGAAAATAAAACGTACCCATGCCTGGATAATGAAAAAAAACGAAAAATCCTGAACGCGGCATTATCGTTTCAGAAAGAAAGGGGGAAAAAAAGGAAAATAAAACGAACTCATGCCAGGAAAATGAAAAAAATGAAAAATCCTGAACGCGGCATTATCGTTTCAGAAAGAAAGGGGGAAAAAAAGGAAAATAAAACGAACTCATGCCAGGAAAATGAAAAAAATGAAAAATCCTGAACGCGGCATTATCGTCTCAAAGAGGAACGGGAAAAAAAGGAAAATAACACGTACTCATGCCAGGATAATGAAAAAAAACGAAAAATCCTGAACGCGGGATTATCGTCTCAGAAAGGAACGGGAAAAAAAGGAAAATAAAACGTACTCATGCCAGGAAAATGAAAAAATGAAAAATCCTGAACGCGGCATTATCGTCTCAGAAAGGAACGGGAAACGCGTGCGAGAAAGGAGAGGAGAATCGCTGCCGCCGTGGCCCGGGAGACAAAAGTGATGAGGCAAGGCGATAAGACTAATTTCCCAGCTCGATAATTGCGCCCAGACATCAATCAGTTCACGCAATCTCCCTCCTTCCCTCCCTCCCTCCTCCATCCCTGCATCTATCCTTTTCTCTGTCTGTCTGTCTGTGTGTGTGTGTCTGTCTCTTTGTTCGTCTGCCTGTCTGTCCCTCTGTGTCTGGTGGTATGAGTACTCGTAACAGTATTAGTATCATCATCAGTGCAAGTAGTATAGTAGTATTCTTACAAAAAAACATAACCAACTACTTCTATTGCTACTACTACTACTACTACTACTACTACTACTGCTACTACTACTACTATTACTACTACAACTACTACTGTTACTATTACTACTATTTCATTTTTTTTAACGGGCCTCCATCCATTAGAGTTGCGTTGTGAGCGGTATCTTTTCTCATATCCTTTCACAAAGTAATTCATTGGCCCCACCCTGCCAATGACTGTGGCCGACAACCATCTAAACTTAGTATTACAAACGTTACTAAATATATTTTTCTTAAGCTAACAGAGCTTGTGGTTGATACGACTATCAACCACCGTCGCCTCAAGGTCCAGGTCGGCAATGTGGGTGGTTTTGGGTACAGGTGACCTGGTTCCTCTCAGGCAGACCAAGGCTAATTTCAGGAGGGAGAAGGACAGCCTGCATCTCACCCAGGCGACCACATTGCTTCTTGGCAGCTGTTTCTACTATTTCATACTACTTTAATACTCCAGCAAGTAAAATTGCAGCAATGCATTGTAGAGAAAAAATACTAAAAAGGGCATTAGATAGATAGATAGAGAGAGAAGGAAAGAAAGAGAAAGACAGAGAGGAGAGGAGAGGAAAGGAGGCAAGCTAGAGACGAGGTGACAGAAAGAAAATTTATCTCTGATGAAAAGAAATAGCGCCAAGAACCATTAATAAGGAGACGTAGAGAGGAGACAAAGAGATAGGGAGAAAGAAATAGCTACAAACGGAGGCGGAAAATTATACCCCCTAAAAAGAACGCCTCAGATTGACGAGAAACATGAAGCAGCTTTTTGATCACGAAACTTATTGCCCGTTGCCCCTTCCACACCGCCTCGACAACCACCTCCTCCTCCTCAACCCCCTTCTTCCTCCTCCTCCTCCTTTTCCTCCTCTTCCTCCTCCTGCTCCCCAAAGAACGAGGGTGTGGGATCCAATTTAGTTATTACCCTGATGGCCGCCTGTGCCCGGATCAATGCCTTGCCCTAATTTACGTTTATTGCTCTGTTTTACCTTTGCTGCTGTGCGTTTTAAACCTTTCCAGCAGGTATCCGTACAGTGATTACTTCCATACTATACTACACCCCTTATTCTGCCGTTTAATGTGTGTTCCGTCTTGAAAATATGTACACTCCTATAGACACGAGGACACACACACACACACACACACACATATACACACATCTCCGAGTTCCCTTTGCTTCATCTTTTTCTCTATTCTCTCTTTCCTTAAAACCTTCCCCTCTCAATGTTTTTTATCTTCTTTTCTTCCTTACTTCTTCAATCACCTCATCTACCTTTACTTTCCTATCCTTCCTTCCCATCTCCTTCCTCTCGCTATACGATAACAACCTTCTATTACCACCACATTTCTGCTGCTCTCTCCCCCTTTTTTCGCCCCTAGTTCGATCCTCCTCCTCGCCCCCTTTGCTGCAGCCCCTCTTCTGTGCGAGGCTCAGCGGGGAAGCTACACTGTACACATTAAAAAGGGGAAGAGAGGGGAAAGAAAGGCTCCTTTACGCACTTCCCCGGGAGGCGCTCAACGGGGCTCTGGAAGGAGGAAGCGGAGATGAGGAAAGAGGAGGAGGAGAAGGGGAGAGGAGGAGGAGGAGGAGGAGGAGATATTTACAGGGCAAGGCAAGACTGATGGAAGTTGATAAAAATGCGTCCATCAATTAATCAAATTTAAGATGATGGTGATGGCAGCCATGGAGGCGGTGATGGTTTTAATGGTGATGGTGATGAGGACGAGGCTGATGGTGATGGTAATAGTGATGATGGAGATGGTGAGAAATGCAACCCAAACTAAAATCATGGAGAAAAAATGAAGAAAAGAAAAAAATAACTAAAGAAAACGCAAAACTTAGAGAAAATAAGAAACAAGCTCACTGCAAAGGAAGAGAAATTGCTGGAGGAGGAAGAAGAAAATTTGAATTATGGGGCGATGTGAAGAGTCTCTCCCCTCCCTCTCTCCCCTTCCTCCCTCTCTCTCTCTCTCCACTTCCTCTCTCCCTACCTCCCCTCCCTCCATATTCTCTCCTTTGCTCCATTTTGCCTTCCATCTCGCCCCAGGGGGTGGTGAGCCGCACAAGACCTTCAGCCTCCTCCTCCTCCTCTCTTCATCCTTACCTCCCTCTGGTCTCTTTTCTTCCTTCTCCTCCCGTCCCTTCATACAGTCTTCTTCCCTGTGCCCCCTTCCCTCCCTCCAGCTTTTAGTTCTTCCTCCTCCTCCTCCTCCTCCTCCTCCTGTACATCTTCCTCTTCGTCTCTTTTGATGTCTTGTGCCTTCCTTCTGCTCTTCTCAAGAATTTTTATAAAGTCTCTCTCTCTCTCTCTCTCTCTCTCTCTCTCTCTCTCTCTCTCTCTCTCTCTCTCTCTCTCTCTCTCTCTCTCTCTCTTTCTCTCTCTCTCTAACATTTTTATACTCATGTACTATATTCTGTCCTACTTTCCTTCACTCCTTCCTTTACTCCTCCCCCTCTTCCTACCATTTCTCCTCTCCCTTCATACACCCATCTCCGTCTTCCTCCAAGCCTTACATTCAATACAGTTCATACATCATACCATACAATCAACCACTCTGCCGCTCCCTTCCCTCATACCTCCCTTGCTTCCTACCATTTCCCCTCTTCCTTTATACATCCATGGCCCTCTTCCTCTAAGCCTTACATTCAATACACTTCATACATCATGCCGCACAACCAGTCACTCTCCGTCACTCCGTTTCTTCCTCCTTTTCATATCTTTGACTCTCCCTGCCTCCTTTCCTCCCTCCTCTCTTCCCTTACTCCCTCCGCACCGCCTTTCCTTCACACGTTCCTCTTCCCCGGCGCCTCCCTTCCAATCTTCAGTGTTATTGTTCGGCACGGGCCAAATTGGAGCACAAAATTGGCCAGAAAATTGACATCAAATTGGAAGAATGTCACATGAGACGCCTCTTCCTAGGGGCACGCCGCTTCCTGGAGGCCGGGCGGGAAGGGTTAATGGAAGGTGAGGAGAGGATATGTGGGTTACGGAATACGAGGGTCAGGTACAGGTGGGTGGCAGGGCAGGGCAGGTGTGCGTGTGTGTGTCTGGCGATGGTGGGGTATACGATTACCTTTATGGGTGCGTGTAAGGAGGTGCGGGTTAAGCTATGGGTGTTTTAGGCTACGGAAGTTTGTAAAAAAGATTGGCTGCTAGGGGAATGGGACGAAATGCAAGGTTGGTGTAGGCTATATCTCTATTAGCCTACAAATGAAAGGATGTGCGGGTTAAATAATAAGGTCGGTGGTGGTTTAGGTTACAAAAGAATGCCTCCCCTAAACAAGATATGAATAGATCAGGAGATATTGTGTCACCTTGCCGTACACGTTTCTGAAGTGTATATCATTCATCCACTCCGGTCTGATTACGCGCTGGACTCACGATCGACAGCCACTATCCTTCCTGAAAATCTTGACTCCTGACTGACACTCGACTGACTGACACCCGGTACCCATTCACAGCTGGATCAAAGGGGACAACCGATCTGACTCCTCTTCGCCAGAGAATCTACCCAAGGGCCTCTCAGTCTTAAGTTGAGCATGCTAGCCACTGCACTATTAAGCTCCAACACACACACACACACACACACACACACACACACACAGGGGGGAGGGAGTCACGAGGAGATGGAAAAAGAGGGTGAGAGAGAAGGGAGCGGGTGATGTGTGAGGTTGGAAGGGGGGGATGATAATACAGGAAGGGGGCGCGTCTCCCTGCCATTCAACATCTAAAAGTAATATTCTTCAGGTGGAGGAGGCGGAGGAGGAGGAAGAGGAGAAGGAGGAGGATAGACTCGAATATAATTAATTTACACTCGCTTTGCCTCCCACCTATCCTGCATTGCTTAGTGGAGGTAAAGAGGAGAGGAGGAGAGAGGAAAGAAGAAGAAAGGGTAGAGAGGAGGAAAGAGGAGAGAAAAAGAGGAGGAAGAAAGTGTGTACAATATTTTTTTCTGCAGACTTTTTCTCTTCCACACACACACACACACACACACACACACACACACACACACACACACACACACACACACACACACACACACACACACACACACACACACACACACACACACAAATTCTAAACACCATTCTCACATTTTCTCATTCCCTTACGTTGATCTTACACGCTTCCATCTCTCCCTCTTCATATCCTCTTCCCTTTCCTTTCCTTCCCTTCGTTACCTTCAACCTCCTTCCCTCCTTCCTTTCTTCCTTCCTTCCTTTCCTCGGCCCAGCGCGCGCGTCAGACGAGTTGTAATAACCTGTGTAAATCTTTCAGCCATAATCTCATTTCCTTTACATCATTCTGCCATCTGCTCCGCTCGTCTGGTGAAAATGAAGAGCAGAGAAAAAGTTCTTTGGCTGGGAAGTTGAATTCATTAATCACACCGCGAAAGGCTGACGCTGACGGCTTTCTCCACCTCGCGGCACGGGAGTTTGTCTGTGTCGAGGGAAAGGAGAAGGAGGAGGAGGAGGAGGAGGAGGAAGAGGAGAAGGAACAGGAGGTGGGTGTACATGGTGGGCTTACGGGAGGGGTAGAGGAGGTGGTAGTTGTGGTGTTGGTGATGGTAGGAGGAGGAGGGAGAGGAGAAGAAGGAGGAGCAGAAGAAGGAGGGAGTCTCAGTCGGGGGCTTGCAAGAGTGTATAAGAAGGTGGTGGTGGTGATGGTGGAGGAAATGAAAATATAACAAAAGGAAATGAAAACAGCGACAGGAGCGAAAAAGAATAAATAAAAAGATACGAAAAATAATGTGTGGAAAGAAAAGTTAGAGGAATGAGGAGGAAGAGAAAAAGAGTAAAAGAAAAAGATGAAGAGCAAAGGGAAATAAAATGCACGAAATATGACATTAGAAGTTGTAAAATGAAATGAGAAAGAAATATAATATGATACTGTATTAAGAAGGAAAATAAAGAAAACAACGAAGAGAGAGAGAGAGAGAGAGAGAGAGAGAGAGAGAGAGAGAGAGAGAGAGAGAGAGAGAGAGAAACCCCACCACAGAAAGAATACAGACCCAAACTAAACAATAACAAAGTAAACATCGGGGTAAAAAACGAGACAAAAGAATAGAGAAAAAAGAGGGAAAAAAGGAGAACAAGAAAACAGTAATAAAACAACAACTACACAAAAAATAATAACGATAAAAACAGCTGCACAAACAAATAAAAACAAGAAAAAATATAAAAGAGGAAAACAAAACATTCTAGGCCATGGAATAAAACAAAGAGAGAAAAAAAAGGCTTATAAAAACTTCTGTCTTGGAGTTAAATGATTAGAGACTCCACTCGCTGCTTCTACTCCTACACAGACATCCTTACAACCTCATCCTCACACTTCCCCATTTCCTTTCGTTATTCTTACACGATTCCATCTCTTTCTGTACCTCCTTTACTCCCCCTTCCTTCCCTTTCCTTACTTTCGCTTCCCTTCCTTTCCCTTCAACCTCCCACCATCTTTCGTTCCTATCTTCCTTCCCTTTTATTCTTATCGCTTCCCTTCCTTTCCTTCCCTTTCCTTCTTTTCGCTTCTCTTCCTTTCCCTTCAACCTCCTACCATCCTTCGTTCCTACCTTCCTTCCCTTTCCTTCTTTTCGCTTCCTTTCCATTCCCTTCAACCTCCTAACATCCTTTGTTCCTACCTTCCTTCCCTTTCCTTCGTTTCCCTTCCCTTCCTTTCCCTTCAACCTCCTAACATCCTTCGTTCCCACCTTCCTTCCCTTTCCTTCTTTTCGCTTTCCTTCCTTTCCCTTCATCCTCCCACCATCTTTCGTTCCCACCTTCCTTCCCTTTCCTTCTTTTCGCTTTCCTTCCTTTCCCTTCAACCTCCCACCATCTTTCGTTCCTACCTTCCTTCCCTTTCCTTATTTTCGCTTCCCTTCCTTTCCCTTCAACCTCCTAACATCCTTCGTTCCTACCTTCCTTCCCTTTCCTTATTTTCGCTTCCCTTCCTTTCCCTTCAACCTCCTAACATCTTTCGTTCCTACCTTCCTTCCTTCCTCATGAATCGTTCTCTTAGTCCGCCTCTTTGTCATTTTCTTCCTCCTCTTCCTCATCTCTCATATAACAAGTAAACGGAGCAAGGAAGAATCAATAAACATGTATGTAGAAGAAAATGGGGGTGGTGGAGAAGGAAGCGACGACTGATGGAGGACAGGAGGAGGAGGAGGAGGAGGAACAGGAGGAGGAGGAGGAGGAGGAGGAGAGAATGAGGGAGAGGGATAATGTAGGAAACTGTAATCTGCACACATTTACACACCTTGCTGGATGAGATTTAGTGGGCGAGATCAGGTTTGCTCTCTCAGGCTGCAGGTGTGAGGGAAAGTGTTATTATTCTCTCTCTCTCTCTCTCTCTCTCTCTCTCTCTTCCCTCCTTGTTTTTATTCTTTCCTCTTCCTCCTCCTTTTACTTCCTGTATTCGTCCTTCTCTGCCTTTTCTTCTCCCGCTTCTTCATCCCTCTTCCTCATCTCTCTTTCCTTCTCTTTTTTTTTCTCTTCCTTCTCGTACGCATCATCCTTTCCCTCATATCTCTAAATTTCATCGTTTTAGTCATTCTTTTCCCTTCCTTCTCCTCCTACTACTTCTCTCCCTTTTAGTACCCTATATACACCTCCTCTTTCTATTCATTTCTTGGCCTCTTTTTCCTTCTCCTTCTCCTTATCGTAACCCTCTTTCTCGAACTCCTCCTCCTCCTCCTCCCTGTCGTCTTGTTTTCCCCTTTTTTCCTCCTTCTGCTCCACCATCTTAGCGCTCATTCCTCTACTCTTCTTTCCTGTAGCCAGCATAACCTTATTCTCCTTCTAATTCTAGCTCTCACACTCACCCCTACTCTTCCTCCTCCTAAGACAAAATGAGTCACCAATCACCGCCCTTCCTCCGCGGCCTCACTTCATCCCTCACAGGTGTGGCGGCGTGTGTCTCAGATTGGTATGATTGGCTGGCTGCTCATAGTGACTCCCGCAGCGGTATTAAAGGGACCCAAGCACATCTGGAGCCTTTCTTTCAATATTTCCTTTTGACTCTATTTTTTCAAGGGGCACGATTTTCTTTTTTGGTTGTTGTTGTTGGTGGTGGTGATGGTTATTCTTGGGTTTGTGGTTGAGTGTAATTTTTTGAAAGGTGGGGAGGGCGTGAATGCTTTTTTTTTTTAATGATTCGTGAGTACTTGTGGGTGAGTGAGTGAGTGAGTAAATAGTGAGTGAGTGAGAGTGAGTGATTAAGTTTCTTTCTATGCCATCAATATATTTCTTTCATTCATATTTGTTATCAAGTGTAATTAGGTACAAAGAATAACTGTAATCGCTTTTTTTTTTTTTTTTTTTTTTACGTTATTGCCTATTGCGCCGGTAGGCATCTTCCCGGTGGGGCCTGATGGTCGGCCCAAGGCTTCTTCCAGGTGGGGCCTGATGGTCGGCCCAGCCCGTTCTGGCGCAGGCGAGTGTTTATAGTGGCGCCATCTTGCGTTGGCTCATGCTGCCCCCCGGAACTCGTTCTTGATTCGCTTGGACGGCTTCCTCTAGAGTCCGGGTTGATGGGTGGTCTTCAGGACAGCATGTGGGTAGTTTTAAGCCACTCGGCGGTGACTGAAAAATCCGAGTGGTAGCGTGAGGATTCGAACCCGCGTCGTCCATCACGCGGCGAATGTGGGTCCAGTACGCTACCAGTTCGGCCACCGCCTACCCTATGCACATCAATGTTTTTTAATGTTATTTTTCCATTTTTGAAACACTAAAGAAACATCAATTTAAACAACACAGGCATTTTACATCGAATTTTTATGTATGAACCAACCTGAGGCAGAACACACACACACACACACACACACACACACACACACACACACACACACACACACACACACACACATCAGTCAACCACCGCCAAGCCGCTATTCGCTTCGCATAAACATAATAAAAACACGAAAACAAAAAATTGTCCATCATTTGACACGGTCTGTTTTTGAGTCTGTGTCGCCGATTTTTCCCCTCGAGAAACTCGCCATCAGGGCAACGCTTGTTTACGTGAGGCACAGGGGTGGGGGGGAGGCGCGGCGCCCCTGACGTGAGGGCGAAGAGGAGGGAAGGTGACGACGAAGCGCAGAAAGAAAGAAACTAATGCATCCGTCATTCTTTTCCTTTATATTTTGTATCTTTTTCTTCCCTCTTTCTGGTTTTTGTCTTCATCCTTATACTTCTCCTCCTCCTCTTTCACCTCCTCCTCCTTTTCTTCCCTTTCCTTCTTCTTCTTTAGCCTTTATTCCTATTTTCTGCTTTTTCTTCACTTCGTTCCCCGTTACCGTCCAGGAGGGAAAAGAGGAGGGGAGGAAAAAGAATAAGGAGGAGGAGGAGGAGGGTGGCTAGTGGCTCAGCTCGGTATTTGCATCATCGCGTCGTTTCCTATTCATAAATTGGGAGTTCAATGCTGCATAAAATCTCGTTACATCAAAGCAGCGCCAGAGAGGGATAATTACCCCACGCGCCCGCGCACCTCACACACGCACGCGCGAACACACACACACACACACACACACACACACACACACACATACACACAGTTTCTCTTCACAATACCTTTAAAATATCTATCTATCTATTTAACTATCTATATTTTTGAATAAGCTAATGATTTTTTGTTGATATATACATATATATGTATATATATATATATATATATATATATATATATATATATATATATATATATATATATATATATATATATATATATATATATATATATATATATATATATATATATATATATATATATATATATATATATATATATATATATATATATATATATATATATATATATATATATATATATATATATATATATATATATATATATATATATATATATATATATATATCTCTCTCTCTCTCCTGCACATTAATAATTCACCTTCATTTCTCATTCTTAAAATATTTAATGGACGTCTAGGTACTCAGAATTTACTATGTTGATATATTTTGCGTTTTTTCGATGAACTATCATGAATTTTTCAATGCAAGTCGATGACCACACCAGCTCGTCACTTTAACGTAAAAAGGTATATATCTAACACTACGCAAACACTTCTGACTGAGAGTACAGAACTCCTATATCAGTATATATTAATTAATTTGTTTTGTAATGGGAACCAGGCGTAGGTTTATACTTCATCAAAATGGTCACACACAGATATAAGCATAATATTTGAACAAAAAATAATGTCAGGTGATTCGCGTAGTTCGGGCGTGATTTAACTTTTTTGTACGTATATGAAGCAGCTCCGAATCAATAACTGAAGCACTGTTAATCACTAAATACACTTCTGCAATGATCCTTGAGTACTGTGATGCTGTCTAGTGCTGCCGCTCAACTGACTCCCATGCTGATTCTTTTCAAATAGTTTCCAAACTACATTGTAAATATATTGATCGTTTATTTTTCTCTCTAAATGATATTCTATTATAAATTTCTACAGAACATTAGTTTGAACAACAATGGTCATGAGCTTAGTCCTTTCATAGATTCGTTTTTAATTTAAGATGGAAATATGAAGTGCAATTAATTTGAAATAAATCAGTTTCCTTATTTGTGACTTTGGAATTATACGCCTAATATTAGCCTTTATCATTTTCTCTTCAATAAAGTATATATCTTCGAAGCAGAAAAAAAAGTAATAAACGCACAACCACTCTTAGCGATCCTTCACTCACGCGCTCATTAATATTTGAAGGCCTAATAATTTGATTCCAGTATACTGTTATGTAAAAGAGAAGTTTAGAATATATTTATTTGTCCGATGTTTTCCTCTTCTATAGTTTTTTACATCAGATTCAGTCCCCTATTTTTTTTTTCTGATGTGCTTTCCAATATTTTATCGAATATTTGTATATATACATTTTCAATATTTACACTCCCGCCCTATTTAAAAATTCGGTGAAGGAAACTTTATTTTTCTCTTACGAAGCTCGTGAGATGCTTCCTCCACGTGCTGCCTCCTCCACCTGACAGCGAGAGGCTCTCCAGGTGTGGGCAGGTTAACGAGCACCGCCCCCTCCCTCGTGCCCTTTCTGTATTTTCCTTTCCTGCGTCCACCGTCCATTTCGCTCTTAAATTTCCTTTCAACCTTCCTCTTAGGGTTATCATCATCTGGCTTCTTCCATAGATACTCGGACCTCTTTCTGTTTCTTCTTGCATCTCCTCCTCTTTCCCCTTCTGCTCCTGGTCATTCTCTTGCTCTTCCTCCTCTTCCTCATCCTCTTGTCCGTTCGTCCTCTTCATATTATCGCCATATACGCCTTCTCTTTCATTCCCTCCCTCCCTCCATGTCTCCTTATTACGTCTTCCCCTCTCTCCCCTTCTCCTCCTCCTCCTCCTCCTCCTGCCTCCGCTCGACGTTGTTAGCTCCGAGTTTCAAGAGACTGACAGAGGGTTAAGTAAGGCGATCTTGACCTGTGGAGGGACGTCAAAAATTTCCCCTTCCATATATTAATCTCTCTCTCTCTCTCTCTCTCTCTCTCTCTCTCTCTCTCTCTAGTTTAATCTTTTTTCCATTTTTTTATTCCCTTAATATACTGCTTTCTCTACTTTTCTCCACTTCCACTTCTTTTTTTTTGTATTTTCTCGCCACCACTTCTCCTTTGGTACTATTTTTTTTTCTCCTCTCAGAACACCACCTTTATCTACTCTTTTTCTTATTCCTCATACTCTTCTTTTGCAACTTCTTCCTATTCCTATCCTCCTAAACCCCCTCCTCCTCCCTCTTCCCAATCTCTTCTTCTTCCAACTAATTATCATCATACTCCACTTTTGCCACCATCTATTCCTCCTATTCTTTCTTGCCAGACCACAACCTCCACCTCCTCCTCTCCCTTTTCTTATTTTGCAACCTCCTGCTATTCCTTTTCTCCCCAACCCTCCTTTTCCTCCTTCTCCTCTTATGTATCTTTCTCCTTTCTTTCCTTACACCCTCTTATTAGCCCCTCACTCTCTCCTCCTCCTCCTCCTCCTTCGACCCCCCCCCCTCCTCCTCCTCCGTACCTTTGCCACCTTCCCCCCTTTTTTCCCCATCTCCTTCCGGCTGAGGAGTGAAACTTGGACCTTTAATCTTGCGCGTGGGGGAAGGGCGGACAGGATGCCGATAACAGTGTCCATATTTCAAGTCGCTGATCGATGGGCGAGCGTCGGGAGCCAGGCCAAAATTCAAATGGAGTGCCGGCATAAGAACAGCGGCCAGAGAATAATAAGTAAATAAATCAGAGAACGTGTGAGAGAGAGAGAGACCAAGAGAAAGTGAGTGAGGGAGAGGGAGTCATGGGAAGGATGTGATCGGAGTGGGGAGGGTGATGTGAGGGTGAGGGGGTGTTAGAGACAGTACATAATATATCCTCAAACAATGATAATTCTCTCTCTCTCTCTCTCTCTCTCTCTCTCTCTCTCTCTCTCTCTCTCTCTCTCTCTCTCTCTCTCTCTCTCTCTCTCTCTCTCATGGATTATTTTAAGACTTTAAGGCGAAGGAAAGAATTAAAAGATGGAGACGTGCGAGGTTAATTTTCGGAAGGCAATGATGAGGAAAGAGGCCAGGGAGGAGGAGGAAGAGGTGGAGGAGGAAGAGGAGGAGGAGGAGGAGGAGGAGGAGAGGGACGGGGAGATGGGAGATAATATAAGGAGGATGATCGGAAGAAAAAAGCTGTAAAAGTTAATGGCCCATAAAAAAATGAAGCTAAAACAATAAATAAAATGATTAGGGAGGCGAGTGCAATATGAAAAGACGATGATTTTGATAAACTTATTGAACGAAAGTCTGGAACATAACAACTTCCAGCGTTCAAGATTAACCCGCCAAGAACTCGGTTAGGTTGTGTTCTGATTTTTTCTAAAGTTTTTCCCGTCTTATTTTGAAGCAGTTTATTGCCCTGTTATTTCTTTCTTTCTTATTACACGCTCAGTTTTTCTCCCATAAGTCACGAGTTAGTATCTGAGTTCGGACTTGGAAATTTTAAAATATATGTATAAAATTAAACAAAAACATAACAACACACATATACACAAATACAAGTAATACAGTTTCCTTAACATAAATTTACGTAAAAGGAAAACAGAAACACACAAACAGAAAAATCGGAGTCCGTTACCAGTTCATTAGAATCAACAAACAATCCCAATATGACCTTTTTCAACATCATAATCAAATTTCTCTCAAAAACTTTTCCTTGCCACATTTTAATTTATCATCTCGGCATTATCTCATCCATCTGTTCCTTAAGCCTTTTCATCATCTCGTTCCTGAAATTTCCATAGTCTATAAGGATACTTTTCGACACATATTTTCCTTTTTCATCTTTCCTACTTGTTCCTAATTCTATTCCTCCTTTCCCTCGTGTAGCCTTACTCTTCCCTGCTCTTCCATGCTTACGAATTCGTTCTTCTTACTCCTCCTTCCCTTCGTTGTGTTTAAATCCCTCCTCTCTTCTCTTATTCCTTCCTCCTTCTATCTCCTCAGCATTTCCTTCTATCTCGTACACTGCTTCTCCTCCACTTTCTCTGTTACTCCTCTCTCTCCTCCTGTTCCTACTCCGTCTCCTCTTCGTACTTCTCCTCCTTCTCTTTCTTTTTCCTCCTCCTCCTCCTCCTTTTCGTCCTGCCTCCCTGCCTCCCTTAAGCCTCCTTCAGGGTCTCCGGGCCAGTGGTCTACCCTCAAGAGCCCTTACGTGTGCCTTGTGACCTGATCCGCTAGATATTTGGTGACCTCTTCTGGAGGGAAACGTGGGGAAGGAAGGGGGTGGAGGGAGGAAGGAAATGGAGACGCAAAGGAGAAGGGAGGAAAGAAAATGGAAAAGGAAAATATAGGAGAAGGCATGACTGAGGGAAAGGGAAAGCGAGGGATGAAAGTCTGTCTTCGATATGCGCCGATCTTACGTAACTAATTATTGTTTCTCTAATGTTATGAATAGTTTGAATACCCTCAAGTTTGACGGGCTTTAGAAATTAGCCTTAAATAATAATAAAAAGTTCAGTATGTGTCGCAGAAGCGCAGAGTATAATAGATTTTGACAGGCAAGCTCAGAACAAGGTAACTTTGCAAACCCTTCTAGTTGTCCTCTTCTTTGAGTTAAATTATTCTAAAAAAGATAGAGGGAAAATGGGGTAAAAAAACTACATTACTGATGATAGAGAAATCTGCGTCCTTTTCAACCTCTTTTAGTAAGACGTCAACTTTGAGTATTTTTCTTATATTCAAATTTCTTAATTGGAATACTTATTTCTTATTTCTTGTATCTTATTTCGGTGTATATTATTTTTGTAACATTTCCAAAATATTTATACTAGTTCTTCCTCCACAGATATCTGGTGCCAGGGAGCAAGAAACAATACGAAGACGAACACCAGAGAACAGAATATGGAAGGAGAGACAAGGAAACAAACCTAACACAGAAAACAGGAAGCCCTTAGTGTGCTCAGCGTTTTCTTAATGGATGAACCTTTAGCACAGACGATTTTCTATCAGTATGAAAAGAAAAAAAAGGAAAACAGAACAAGCAAGAAAATAACCAAAGAAAAAATTGGCTAACTTGCAAGGAAAATCAGTCAAAGAAAAGAAAATACATCAACTAAGATATCTTGAACTAGGAGAACACGGCCTAGAACATTGTTATTTTTTTTTCCATTCATGTTCCGAACCTCTAAACAGCCACACGTAGTTTTGTTCCTTACTTTCACAGCTGCTTTGAATAGAACCGAAAAGAAAGGAGTGTGGAAAAATAGCCCTTTCTTCCCATCCCATTTTCTTTTTTACCATTTGGCTCGTGTGAAAGTGTTGAAAGGAAAAGAAAGAAACAATTGTGATGTCCAGTGAAAGGGCGAGGGAGTGAAGGAGGAGAGGATGAATAAGTGCCGTGACGAAGCAAAGTGTTGAGATTTCCTCAGTGGAGAAAAAAGGCGACAAGAGGATCATGATGAGCGAAAAAAGAAGAAGCTGGAAATGGAGAATCATGGTGACTGTGGCGTTTGAAGAGGAAGGAAAAGAGAGAGGACGATGAGGATGAGGATGAGAATGGAAAGGAGGAACATGAGAGGAGGAAAAGAAGACTGTTAACACCTTTTCTTATTTTCATCTACACTTTACCCTTTTTTCTTACTCCTATTCTTTATTCTGCTCCTTCGATCGTGTTTCCTTCTCTTCCTCATCCTCATTAACTTATCACTTTTTCACTTGATTCCTCTTCCTTTTTACATATTTATCTTTTTTTATTCATCCTATTTCTTCACTAATTTCATTCTCCCTTTCTCTCTCTGATTATGGCTTTCTTTAATCCATCCTTTTCATTATTCCTTGATTATACCTTTCTTTCATTCATTTTCATTAGCACTGTTCTCGTTCTGTTCCTCATTCTCTTCATCCTCACCGCTTTTATCAGCCCCACTTTCTCATTCTTCTACATATATGCATCCCTTCTTTCCTTCTCCTCGTCCTCCGCTTCCGCCTCCGCCTCCTCCTTCTCCTCTTCCTCCGCCTCCGCCTCCTCCTCTACTCTCCTCCTCTGCCTCCTCCTCCTCCTCCTCCTCCTCCTCCTCTGTTCCCGGCGCCGTGGACAACTTTCCTCACTCAGGTAAGTTCAGCAAGTATTTAGTCATCAAATTGGATCAACTTAAGGATCGACGTGTCCAAAGTTTGTGTGTGTATAAAGATTAATGAAGTTGGGGTACCTCGCCTTAAAGAGACTAAAACGTTAAACACCCGGGAAGCACAGGGCGGCGGGAGGCTGGGAAGGCGAGTGCAAGGAGAAAATGATTACGGAAACAAGGCATGGAAGGGAACATTTTTTTATGGCGAAACCAAAGAGGGAAAAATATTGCAATACGACGAAATGTTACTAAAAAGATGAAGGTTAATATTCTTAGATGTTCGTGATGACCAGGAACTATGATTTAGTACCTGCTTTGTATGAGATATTATAATGAATGGACAAACAAATAAAAATAAAGATTAAAAAGGTAACTCAAATTAATACCAATACGAAGGATCATCATCATCACAATCATACGTATAACACTAATAATAAAAATGTTGATAATAATGGTAAAATTGATAGAAGTAAAAAAAAAACAATAATACACACACACACACACACACACACACACACACACACACACACACACACACACACACACCTAAAATCAAAGAATTAAGGCGTATCCAATACCAGACGTTCGTAATGGGATCTTAATGAGCAAATGCGTAATTAGACCCGAGGAGGAGGAGGAGGAGGAGGAGGAGAAGGAAAGAGGACGAGAAGGACGAAAACTAGAACGAAGACCACAGAGGAAGGGAGAGGAGTAGAAGAGGGATAAAGAAGCCAGGAAGAAGAAGAGGGGGAAGGGGGTGAAGGAGGAGCCTGAGGGTAAGGGGGCAAGAAGGTAAGAGGTAGAGGAAGATTTAAAACGTCTTTAATATGTGTAATTGGTGCTTCGCGATCCCGTTGTGTACGAGTTAATAACAACGGGTGTCTGTTTGTTCGGCGGCAATGGAGATAAATGGGGAGGAAGAAGGAGGAGGAGGAGGAGGAGGAGGAGGAGGAGGGTGGTTGTGGTGGTGGTGGTTAGGAGACGTATTGGCTATAATTTGTTTTTAGGTGTGTGTGTGTGTGTGTGTGTGTGTGTGTGTGTGTGTGTGTGTGTGTGTGTGTGTGTGTGTGTGTTTTGTGGTCGTTCACTTCTTTGCTTCCTGTTTTTTCTCTTTACGGTCATACTTCTGTTTGTCTCTCTTTTCTTTCTTTTGTTTTACTTTTTTTTTACGCGTATCCACAGTTTTTTTTTTCTTTTATTGTCACAATATTCACTGTCGTCACTGTCTTCATTTTCCTCATATTCATTTCAATTATTTATTTTTCATTTTCTTATATTCTTTTTTTCTACTTTTTTATTTTTTTTATTTTCTTCGTCATCATTCATCTCGTTGGTATTGTTTGTTATGTTTTGTTCTTGTTTCTTCTTTATCTTTTTATCTTCTTCTTCTTCTTCTTCTTCTTCTTCTTCTTCTTCTTCTTCTTCCTCATATTTTATTTCTTATTTTTCTACTCTCAGTACTATCATCATTTTGTGTTCATATTAATATTAACCAAATATTTTTCCTCTTGTCGCTATCTTTATAATCTGATAAATTTACCTCATTTTTAATTTCTCTCTCTCTCTCTCTCTCTCTCTCTCTCTCGTTACGTAGTCGTTGAGCGGTGTTTGTATGCACGTCACGTCACGTTGCTCCTTCTATTTGACGTTGTCTGTGTGTGCGTTGTGTGTTGCCTTCCCGATGGATGCTGCAGTGTGTGTGTGTGTGTGTGTGTGTGTGTGTGTGTGTGTGTGTGTGTGTGTGTGTGTGTGTGTGTGATGATTTGAGGTCTTAGTTACAAGAGTTTACCCTTATATTAATGCCTGGATTGACATGTCAACAGATGCTTTGTAGTGATGCAGATGAAGGTTTCCGTGTTGATGGCAGTAGTGGACGAACGGAAGAATGAAAAAAAAAAGTATGGGTGTATGATTGGAACAAAGGGAAAAAAATAAGTGGTGAAAGAATATACGACCAAAAAAGGGAATAAATGGAATTGAAGAAACATTAAGTGAGTTTACGAGTCAAATAACTGAAATAAATATGAATAGTGAAAGCTGAGCAGTAAAGGAGATGAGACATAAAGGCGAGAAAAGTTAAAGCAGTTAAAAAAATACGAATAATGGAAAAAAAAGGGTATATGCAAAAGGTGCTGAAGGTGTTTAAGCATTAATACAAACATACATGCACAGACACATACATACATAAATACATGAATACATTCATACATACATACATACATACATAAATGGATATCGGCAGCTATTCCCAATTGGTATGTTTATATAACAAATCTATATCAAATTTAGCATCAACAGAAAAAAGCAATATAGTAAAATCTTTATGGCAACGCTGATAATATAAACACATAAGACAAAATAATAAAAGCAAATACGAAAACAGACAAAAAAGAAAAAAAAGAAGAGTGGAAAAAACACACTCAATAAAATATAGCAACACGTCCCCCATCTATCCATCCCCCAACAACAAAAGCCTCGCTCCCCCACCCACCCAACCCCACCACCACTCAAACCACTCCGTCACAAACCCCTCTTTTACCCACCCCTCCCTCCCCTCCCTTCACCATCCCTCCCTCACTCTCCAGCGGGCCACAATCAGTGCATTGGTTCCCGCCCAGCCAACCAGCGGCAGCCACCCTCCTCCCGCTGTCCCATCCCCCCTGACACGCGGGAGGGGCCGCCATTGCTCCCCCGCCGTGAAACACTCCCTCCCTTCCTCCCTCCCTCTTTCCCTCCCTCCCGAGAGCCGGGGGGAGGGGGGAGGTATTGATAGGCGTGTCGGGGTGGCGGGGTGGCGGGGCGCCCCTTGTCTCCCTCCCCGCGCGGCGATCGATAGCGGCCGCCGAACGGTAAGTTGTGAGTGTTTTGTGGCGCCGCGGAGCCTCCAGGCCTAGGCTGATGCGTTTAGGCCTGCTGCAGCGGGGGGGAGGGGTGGAAGGGAAGGCAGAGAGGCTATAGGGAGGAGGGGGGAGTAGGAGGAAACACTAGGAAAGAAAACGAGGGGGATGAGAAGCAATAGTGGAAGGGGAACAAAGAAGAAGAGCAAGGCACACTCACAGAAAAGTTTGGAATATTTTATGAGAAAAATAAAGAGAGGAATAAAGTTGCAAGAGCGTAAGAATGATGGAAAAATAAATCGGAACTATTATCATGTCTTAGATTCGTAATGAGATAAAGAGCAGTTACGTCAAGGAGTAAAGTTCATTGGGACGAAGAAAGGGATACGGAAACATTAGCTTTAATAATGTGACGGAAAATGAGAACAAACTGTAATACAAGAGCAAACGGTGGTTAATGTGGGGGAAACATATTAGGCTCAACAAACGGGCACGCTACGTTAAGGAAGAATACTAAACGCACACACCCGGAAGACGACGAGAACAAAGAAGAACCGGAATTAGGAGTGATAGTAGTTGGACACAAAAAATGAAGCGAAAAGAACTCACAGACACAATGGGAAAAAAAGGATCTACAGAGAAAAGAAAGAGTAATAAGACAACTGAATATAAGGGAAACAAACTGAACAGTGGCTATGAGGAAGTGGGAAGGAGACACTGATATAAAATAGATAAGTAAAACGCGTCTCACTAACACTAACAAAAAAAAGAAAGAAATGAAAAGTGCATACCTACGGAGGATTAAAAATGAGACACTAGACAACAGAAAAAAATGGAAGACACGGTGAAGAACGATTGTGAGTAGGTGTGGGAGGAAAAAATGATGAAAATTAAGCATATAGAACACATGTCACGACCAAAAACACAAACAAACATACACCTAGAGTGGAGAAAACAGAAATTAAACAACGAAGAGGGAATACAAGGAGACAAGCGATCATAAAAAAAAGTTGGGGAAGAGACGCAGGTGAATTAGATAGGTAGAAAACATGTCCCGGAAAAAAAGGAGGAAAAGGGAGCGAAAAAAACATACCTACAGTGAAAAAAAATACAGAAATAAGGCGAGAAAAGGGAAACAAGGTGAAAAACGATAATGAGGAAAGAGGGGAAAAAGAAACTACAAACAAACAAAATAGCCAAACAAAGGAGAAAAAAGAAAAACACACATCTAGAGAGGGAAAAAAATGATAACAACAGAAAATGAGGGAACAAGGTGACAAGCGATTATGACCAGGTTGGGGAGGAGAGACTGCAGTAAATTAGTCAAAAGGAGGAAGTGGTGAAGGGTGCGTGAAGGCGAGTTATCGGCACCGTGTTTGTCGCCTCGCCTCGTCACTTATCTGCCGCGACGTATAGATTGCAGGCGAGATTTATCTGTTTATGTGTACAAATAACATGTTTTGGGGGACAATACGTGGACCTGATGGAGCCACGGCGATTTACGTTACGAGGATGTGTATTTTCGTTCCTGTTATAACTGATTTCCCCGCTAACGCCCCCCCGGCCCCCCAATCTCCCCTACTCCCTTCCCTCCCCCCACACCACCACTACTGTTGCTGTTGATGATGATGATAAAGCTCCTACTGCCACTACTACTACCACTACTGTTACGTCTACAACCACAATCACCATTACCGCCAACAAGAATAAGAGCAGGAATAAGACTACGAATGAAAATAACAACGATAATAATGATAACAAAAATACCACTGCCATTTCCACCACCATCACCACCACCACCACCACCACAATCACCACCGCCACCACCATTACGATTACAAATGGGAGCAATACAAAAGTGCACCACTGTATCCAATTATTTATTTCCCCGGAGACTGAGGCAAGGGAGGAAAGGTATAGGGAAGAGGGGAGGGGGGATTAGGGGGAAAGGATGAAGGGAAGGCGGGGGGGGGGGGGAGGAGGAAGGGGGAGGAGGTGATATTAGACTCGGCGTAAGAAATGGGAACGTGGGTAGAGACGGGGAAGAGAGGGGAAGGGAGGGAGAGGGAGAGAGGGAGAGGTGGGAGGTGAGTCTGATTTTCTCGTAAACTTAAAATATTCTTACGACTAAACATTATTCCATTATCGCATTATCCATTTCGCTTCACGTATTCCCGTTTACCTTACTGCTGCCCCTCCTCCTCCTCCTCCTCCTCCTCCTCTGCATCCATTATTCGTCCAGGTAAGAACAATGCGCCATCAAATAATTAAGGCCAGGTGTGATTTCTGACTTACACCGAGTTAAAAATATCGACTCACCTCTCTCTCTCTCTCTCTCTCTCTCTCTCTCTCTCTCTCTCTCTCTCTCTCTCTCTCTCTCACCTGCCTCCTCCTTGGTGTGACGGACAAGGAGGAAACGAATGAATGAAACTTAACTATTTACCTGGAAACACGTGAGGTAGAAAGCACTTCGGAAGGAGGGAGAGAGGGAGGGAGAGAGAGAGAAAGGTAGGAAAGGAGAGAGAGGGTGGGCGAAGGTGGAAAGAACAAGGAAGGAAAGAAAGAAGGGGATTACGAATGGATGGGTGAGAGAAATGAGAGGAAGAAAGCGTGGAGGAGAATGGGAGAACAAGAAAGAAGGGGAGGGGCAAGCTGAAGGGAAGAAGAGAAGGAGGGAGGAAGGAGATTGTGAAGGGAGGGGACGGGAGGGTGATAAGAGAGGTGAGAGGAAAGACGAGTGGGGAGAGAAGATTGCTCGGGAGAAGGAGAAAGAAAGAGAAGGGTGAAGGGGTGCATTGAAAGGATTCGTAACATTCCAAATTTATTTTCCGAGAAGAAAGAAAGATGGAGAGGGAGAAAAAGAGGGGGAGGGAAGGAGAGATGGGGAGATAGAGAAGAGGGGGGGGGGGAGACAAGAGGGGGTTGAGAATGAATAGGTAAGTGCAAGAAAAATTAGAAAAAAGATGGAGAAAAGAGTGTGTGTGTCTGTGTGT
>NC_066525.1:17277429-17322429 GCF_024679095.1 Eriocheir sinensis | reverse complement strand
AAAATGAATCCTATCTATTTACCCCATATAAATGAACAACTATTTATCACGTTTTTGTGTGTGTGTGAAACAAAATAAAAATAGGAAACTGCAAGTAAATATTTTTACCAACGATTTACCTCTGTGGATGATAATGAAGTAACTGATTGCAAAATTCTTACCTGTGACATCATGTGCAGTCACTCCATCCTCTTCATATCTTCACTCTTGATCATCCACATTTTACGTAACACTTTTGTGGGATAAAGTGCATCCAACAGCGAGCGAGCGAGTGACACGGCACTACCTTTCCCCATTAACTAACTAATCATAAAACCAACCAGAAATTTGCAGCACCAAAGGCCAAGGGCCACGCAGTGATCAAGTGAAAAAGTGAAACGTGAAAAGTCTTCTAGGAGTTAAGTTAGACAGGCTGGCATACTGTACATACTCCTTATGTCTTACCGTGCCATTTCTAACAAGTATCTGAAACAATACTGTTTCAAACGCGGCTAATCTGTATTAAACTCACATTCTTAAGGAAATATATATGTATGTATATATATATATATATATATATATATATATATATATATATATATATATATATATATATATATATATATATATATATATATATATATATATATATATATATATATATATATATATATATATATATATATATATATATATATATATATATATATATATATATATATATATATATATATATATATATATATATATATATATATATATATATATATATATATATATATATATATATATATATATATATATATATATATATATATATATATATATATATATATATATATATATATATATATATATATATATATATATATATATATATATATATATATTGGCATTTCATTTTTACCTTTTGCATTGCGTAACAATAAACATTGTAAAGCTTAATGAGCGTTACTGTTTCTTCATATTCAGTGTTTTGCTTATAATCTTGTTTCAGCATGAAAACTGAGCAAGTTTAACTCTTTAATCAAGCAAACTACAAAATAAATCCGCCCTTTACGTCTTTTTGCAATACTCAGTTTCACAATATTTAAACTCTATTCAAGATTCGTCGTTACACGCCAATTCCCTCGACGTGGAGGAGCGCAAGGACACCTTGTGGGGGGTCTGTACACAGGCTCCTCGCTTCAATGGGTAATCTAATCCATTTGATCTACACGGCCATTAACCAAAGCTGCCGCGCCTCAACCCACCTGGCCGCGTTAGGGAGAAGCCAGGACGCTACTTGATTCCTTACACACGCACGCACCTGAAAGGGAGGAGAAAACATATAAATAAGGAGCTTATCTGTGTCATTTGTTAATTGGGTGTAAAATATTGCCATACCACTGAGTGTGTGTGTGTGTGTGTGTGTGTGTGTGTGTGTGTGTGTGTGTGTGTGTGTGTGTGTGTGTGTGTGTGTGTGTGTGTGTGTGTGTGTTTTGTGTGTGTATAATTCTTGCTGGCAGTAACAATAACTCCCACGACTATTCTTGCAGTTTATGAATATTATTTCACTTTTTAATAGCTTGTTTAGATTCATTACATCGCCTCATAAAATATAATACTTTATTTTATATTTTCCCATATTTCTTTAATACATTAGAAAAATAAAAGTCCGGTTTCATTTTACCTTTTTATTACATTCTTAACTAAACATAAATTTTGCCCTATGTCTAAGCAGCCATATGTTGTTCTTTGTGATTATATTTTCCATTAATCTGACAACCAACATCATGACTTTGGTTCTCTAATGTTTATATTCCTGCAGCCCTATTTTCCCCATTGTTTCACCCCGCCATTTTCTCTTTTCCGCCTGTTTTTGATTCATTTTCCTTACCTTCCCGCCATTTTCCACTTTTCCTCTTTATACTCTCCTTAATATTCTCTCCCTCTACTTTAGCCCCATCTCCTACTTCCTACTTCCTCTCCTCTGCAGCCAATTCTCACCATCTTTTCCTTTTTACTTTTTTTTCTCTCTCATGTTTTGTGCTTTCATTCCCCTTCATGTCTCCTTTAGTTCCATCACCTTTTCCCTCTCTACTTTCTATATAATAATCATCTGGTTTCTTAATTCCCTTCCGTCTTCCTTTCTTTATCATTCTTTATTCTCATTTTCTTTCTTCGATTCGTCTTCTATGTATTGTTTCCCTTTCGTCTGACTGTCGTTTTTCTGTTGCTCTTGCTGTTTTCCCTCTCCCTCTTCCTTAGACATGGTTCTCCCTCCATCTTCCTTCTTTCCTTCTTCCTCCTTCCCTCCTCGCCTCTCTGCCCTCCCTGAATAAAGCTCATAAATAAAGCAAATAAAGTCACCCGGCCACACACGATTAATGGAGCTTTCTTGAAATAACAACAAATCTTCCTCCATTTCTACTTACCCGCCTCCCCTTTCCCTCCCTTCCCTCTCTCCCTCTCTCTCTCTCTCTCTCTCTCCCTCCCTCAGTTTCTCCCTCAGAAGGCAACACAAACGATTATCCGGCGTATGTGAGCATGAGGGAGAGAAAGGGTGGGAGAGGGAAAAGAAAAGGGGGAGATAAAGACAGAAAGTGAGAGTAAGGAAGCGATGAAGGAATGGATAGTGAATGAATGGATGGGTGAAAAAATGAATAGAGGGATGAATGAATCGAGGGTGAAAGGAAGAGGTGAATGTATAAATATATGTAGTGAGTAAAAGAATGGAAGAAAGGAGGGAAAGAAGAGGGAAGGAAGGAAAAGAGGACGCGTGGGATGGAAATGGAAAAGTGGGGGTTAAGGAAAGGGGATGGGAGGGATGACAAGGGGAAAATGAAGGGGGCGGGCGGGAAGGGGGAAGGGAAATAGGGGGTTAGAGAGGGAGAAGGGAAAAGGGAAGCAAGAAAGAGGGAGAGCAAGAGGAGGAAGCGGGGACGTTGGGGAGGGTGGGGAGGGAGGATGCAAGTGAGTGAGGGAGGGAGGGAGGGAGGGAGGCGAGGAAAGAATGGAAGAGAAAAGAAATAATAGGAGAAAGTCGACGTCATTTCTAAATGCAAATAACCGTGATTGTCTGTGTTATCCCCAGTTAGAAGCGAATGTGGGACGATTTGGAAGTTAAATTGCCTGTCAATGTCTTCCTCCTCCTCCTCTTCCTCCGCCCTCTCCCCCTCCTCTTCCTCCTCCTTCTCTCTACCACACCTTTCCTTCCGCCCCCTCCTCTCCCTTCCTCCTCCATCCCGTTCCTGCCATTCTTCCGTCGCAGCCCCCCTTCTCCTCCCCTTCTTTAATGCTCTCCCCCCACCTTCCCCGTCTTCCTCCCCTCCATCTCGTTTCCTTTCTCTTTCTCTGTCTGTCTGTCTGTCTGTCTGTCTGTCTATCTCACGGTTTCCTTCCTGTATATCTCTGTCTTTCCATGTTAATCTTTATCTCCCCTTTCCCCTCCTTTCCATTTATCTCTACTCACCTTCCTCCTTCTACGTATTACCCTCCCCGTATCATTTTTCCTTCTTCATTCTCGTATATTTTTCCTCGTCGTCATTACCATATATCGGTCTTTTTCTGTTGTTTTTTTTCTCTCTTAGCAAATAAAGACATTAAAGAGTATATGAACAAAATTTCGTACCACATAAATACCTTTTCTCCTCCTCGTCCTCCTCCTCCTTTTCCCGTACCATTTCTTTCAGTCAGCCACACCACCTACATACATAAACCTCATTCTTACCCTCATTCCTCATTCTCACTGCTCTCCATTCCACCCTCTCCTCTCTAACTCTTTCCCCTCCTCCCACACACACACTCACGCCCCCCCCCCCTCTCCTTTCACACATACCTTGAACAAGCAAACCTCTTCAGTACCTGCCCCTATCCAAACTCTAATCTAACGACCCTCTTTACTCCATCCCAACTACCAATACTACGTGCTGCTCCTACTGCTCCGAAGCCACCCAGCGTCCCAGCCTCTCCTCCCTGCCTCGGAAGAAAAGAAAACGGGGTAAAAGTCGCGGGGGTCCTTGCTTGAATGAAAAATGACTGTGATATTCTTATGCCGAGTCCATTAAAGGGGAGACAGGGAAACGGACGAGGGGAGGGGGCGAGGGGGGTGAGGTGGACGTGTGAGGGAGTGAAGGTTGGGAGATGAGGGGAGGGTGAGGGGAAGGAGAGGGGGATAGCAGGGTCTGAGATAACAGCAGTGATTGGTTGGCGAGATAAGAAAGTTTCCGAAACTCTATAATTATTTTATTTTATTACAGGAAATCCATTTTCTTGGCGGCAGTTTGTTACGGGGGAAGAGATATGTCCTTCCCTTCAGCCCTTTAGCGTCCCCTTGCCAGGCCCTCCCCTCCTCTTTCTCTCTCATCCCTCCTCCTCCCTTTCATTCTCCTCCGTTCCTTCTTCTCCTCTTATATTTAGTTCCGTTTCGTCCTTCATTCTCCGCTTTCCATTCACTTGCTAGTCTTCATTTTTTTTTTCGTTTCTCTTCCTCTGTCTATAGTTCCCTTTCCTCCTTTTTCTTTCTTCTTTCTTCTTTTCTCCTTCCTTCTGCCTTCCCTTCTTTCCTTCACCTTTTTTCTCTTTCCTCTGTTTATGCCTTGCCCTCATCTGCCATTATTCTTTCTCTTTCAGCTCGTAACTTTTTTCTAATGCGTTTTTATTCTTCTATACTCTATTTTTTCCTTTCCGCTGTATATACTCCTCTCAATCACTGGGTATATTGCTTTCAGTCCTTATCTCTTACACAAATTGGATGTATACGATAACTGGATTTTGGGTTATATATTTACTGTTTATCTAGTAGGATATGAATTCATGGGAGAGGGGAGGAGGGGAAATGAGGACTGCACATGGAAGGGGGTAATCATGTAGGGGGAACATGTATGAAAGCTAAGGGATACAAAAGAACAAGGAGGCAGAAGATTTGACATACGTAGGAAAAAAAAATAGAGAGTGGCTGAGATCTTCCGTGTGTGCTGCTAGTGCTTGCGAGTAGACATTATCAACAGAAGTAGTCAGGAATACCAAGAAATTAAAAAACGCATGGAAATGTTGAAAATAGTTAAAATAATCATATAAAAACAGTGAGTACAGGGTGAAAGTCCAACTCGAGGTACTCAAATGTGATAATACAGAGGCGCTAAACTTTAAAACAAATCTGAAGAAAGTTATGGCCGTGTCCAAAAGGTAATGAAAGGAGCAGCGCGTTCCCTTGATTACGTGGAATTAGTATTCTTGGCGGGGTGGTACTGCGGCCACGCCTCAGGTGACAGAGTTTACTGTAGGTGGTGGAGGAGGAGGAGAAGGACAAGGAGAAAAAAATGAGTAGGAAAAAAGAGGGGGAAGAGGAGGAAAAAAATGTAGAAGAGGGGATAAGGAGATATAGAAGAAGAACGAGGATGATGAGAACGAGGAGGAGAATGAAAAGAAGAAGGAAAACGAGGACGATGAGGACGAGTAAGAGAAGGAAAAAGAGGCGGAGGAGGAGGAGGAGGAGGAGGAGGAGGAGGAGGAGGAAAAAGAAGGAAAACGAGGACGAGGAGGACGAGGAGTAGAAGGAGAAAGAGGCGGAGGAGGAGGAGGAGGAGGACGATGAAGATGAGAAGGAAAAGGAGGAGGAGAAGGAGGACGAGGAGGAAGAGGAAGAGAAGGAAAAGGAGGCGGAGGAGGAGGAGGAGGAGGACGATGACGATGAGGAGGAAAAGGAAAAGGAGGCGGAGAAGGAGGAGGTAGAGGAGAGAGGGAAGTTACATAAGGACGTAAGATCACATATAGTACCCTTTTACATCATAACAAAATACGAGCAAATGCAATTATCACAACGGGCAGGCTCTCTGTTGCCTGTTCTTCACGCTTCCATGTTTCCTTTCCCTCCTTCTTCTCCTTCTCTCCCTCCTCCTCTTCCTCTGTCGCCGCCACTTCCTCTCCTCTTCTCTCTCCTCATTCAAATGTGTGCCGTGCCTTTGTGCAGTTTCCTTCCCTTCTCATTCATGGACAAATACCTTTTTTTCTCCCTCTCGCTAAAGTGACGTCGCAGGTAAACAGATGAAGAGAAACTAATTAACTCTTCACCTGTACATGTATAAAAATAAAAAAAATCACCCAGTCGAGAAAAAAAAGTGAGCAATAAAGAAAGTGTAAAAAAAAAATCTATCGTCCATGAAACTGTACCTTTGGAGAGAAGATACGAAGAGAACAATAGCTACTGTTTGTGGAGGGAGCAAAGAGTGTGAGGGAAAAAAAATACTTCATGGTAATTTTCATGGTGGCGTGAGACGATATCCTGTGCTGCTATTTATTCACACACTTCTGTTCTCCATATCAAATTAACGCATTAGGCCCATTATTAACACTTTTAAGAACATTCAACAATACATAAGCCTTTTTTCCATGTATATAAACCTACATAAACGATACACACTCACGACTTCACTCCATTAGTTTTTCTTCTGAGTTTTTTCTTGTATCTTCAGGTTTTATGACAGCGCCGTTATTTATTTCATTTCTTCAGAGACAAAAAAAACTGAGGCCAAATTTTCAGTGTCCATAAAACTTCACCGAATCCGAATGGTCGCTAATTTTAGAGTGATCAAGGAAATTAAAGCTAGAGTTTCCTGCCTCTCTCTCTCTCTCTCTCTCTCTCTCTCTCTAAGTATTTTTTTCCTTACTATTTTTTTCCCTTTCTTTCCACACGCTTTTTTCTCCCTCAGTTTCCTTCCTCCTCTCTTGAGCATCCTCCATCACTACCTTCATCTTATATTCCTTCCATCTCCCTCCTTCTCTCTCTCCCTCCCTCCCTCCCTCCCTCCCTCCCTCCCTCCCTCCCTCCCTCCCTTCTTTGCTCCTTGCTCCCTCCCAGACTTTCTCCCTCGAGCTTCCGTGTCTTTGGTAGGAAATGGAGAGAAAAAGAACGAAAAGAGGAAATAAAAGTGGGCTCAGGCAGGAGACGGAGGAGGAAACGCTAACGGAGGAGGAGGAAAAGGAGGAGGAGGAGGAGGAGGAGGGAATGGGACTAGCCAAGATAACTACTGCCGGTCATTTGCATAATCTAATGATTTCCTGTTATCTCGAAAATATATGATTTTAGTCGAGTTATAACATTTCCCGAGAATTTAGAGGCGGAGATTTTAAGCCGAGGGAGGCTGAACCCTTTTTTTACGGCCGTTTTGTGAATGAGTCTCCGTTAATGATGATGAAGATGAAGATTATGATAATTGCTACAAGGAGGGCGCAGCGGTTTGTACAAAAAATGTTACACGGGCAACTCTTTCCTTGGTGTCTTCCATTAAGGCTGATAAAAACACACATCGCCCTTGCTGGCGCTGGGGCTGGTGTATATAGCTGCGTCGTGATGCTTACCGTAATACTCTAATGAAAAGAACGATAAAAATAACAAACAACGATACTTATATTATGAAATGGCTATGCTCAGGTGACATTTTGGGCATGACAAAAGATGGAAAAAAAGAATGATTGGCTCAAAAAAAAAAATCCAATGGGAGTCTGTTTAGTAGATGATGCAAGGAAGTGAGAAAAAAAATCTACAGAATGTTTACATCGAAATTGGAAACTTACGACACAGGACAGACACGAATGAAAACGCTTAAGAAATACCCCATGTCCTACAGTGGCATGATGGAGGGTGATGTTACTGACGACGATGATGTATATAACCCCTTATTTCACTGCTCTTACTAATATTTTGTTTTCTTCTTCTCTTCCAGATGACTGACACAAACTGCGGAGACATGATCAGGGCAGCTCTCCCTTCCCTGCCCAGCCCTGCCCTGCCCCGTGTCTCTCCTCACCCCTCAGTGCCTTTAACGTTTTTGGTTATTTTTCCTATTTATCTACTTAACATCTTTTTGTTCGTTTATATTTTCTTTATGTTGCTCTCTCTCTCTCTCTCTCTCTCTCTCTCTCTCTCTCTCTCGACCCTACCCCCCCCTAATGTATTCCTCCATTCTCTTTTTCTCAATATAGGTATTAATGCATGTCTATCTATATATCTACCTAGATACCTAGCGATTTTTTTATATTCCAATATTTATCAATATGTTTCATCCGATTCAAGCATTCTTCCATAGGCTTATCCACCTTTCGCATGTCCACAGGTAAAGCACAACCGGGGCTGGGTAAGTACTTTTTTTTGTTGCCGTGCGAGATAACAGTATGCCTATGTCCTTGGTCGTATATTTATTATGAATATACCTGGCAATAAAGGATACTGTTAAGAGTAAGAAAATAAACAGTTAAACTTTTCAATTTACGTATGATTATCCTTCCTGTTTTACACTCAATTCGGTGTCAATAGTTATACAGGAATCGAAAATCAATTATATTTTTAGGGAACACGACACACACTGGCTCAGCACAGACAGTTGCAGCAAGACATAAAGGGTTTACATGTAGCAGCCAGACGAGGGTTGCTCCTCCGACCACAAATCCATAAACCTGCAAGGCAGGGTAATGGTTACCAGACAAGTTATGGCAAAAATATAGATATAAAAGAAATATGCAGGCGAGGAGGAAGCAGGTGCAGGGCCGACGAGGGCAGGTGTGGGGGAGGTGTTGCTGCATATTCCAGGGAGACGCGGCGCTCTAATATTGCAACACCCGGACTGTTTGTGTTGCTTCCAGCAGCAAAAAGATTATTTTGTCGAGTTGATTAAATTACATGACCTTCATGAGCTCTCGCATGACATCTGAATTATATTTTCCAGGGAAATGTTTTATTTATTTGAATATTTTGCACTATTTTTCGATATAATATATATATATATATATATATATATATATATATATATATATATATATATATATATATATATATATATATATATATATATATATATATATATATATATATATATATATATATATATATATATATATATATATATATATATATATATATATATATATATATATATATATATATATATATATATATATACACACACACACACACTTCTTCATCTACATATCCTATGTACGCTTTTGATAATTTCTCCTGTAACAGACGACGTCATTCTCAGCGCAGTTATGGTAAGGTAACAGAGATAAACAGTATCAACCAGGTAGAAACGAGTTCCAGAACACCCAATAAAGGACGCGTGTGAAGGGACACTAAACAACAAAAATCCTAGAAAGGGAGAGAAAGAGGAGAGACAGGGGCAATAACAGCGCCACGTGCAGAGGCGCGTCACACTCCTTTATGAGGCGCTGTAAAAGTAATGTAACAGTCAGAGATAAAAAAGAAAAAAAAGAAAGAATATAAAAAATACCAAATGCCGATAGTTATAATAAAATGATAATCATAAAATTGATTATTCAGATGATTTCACCATAAATGGTAATAATAATAATAATAATAATAATAATAATAATAATAATAATAATAATAATAATAATAATAATAATAATAATAATAATGATACTAATGAAAAAAAGGATTATTATTATGACAATTATAGAAATCATAACAAAAGAAATACTAAAAAATATAAGAAAACAAGTGATAGAAAAGAGAGAGAGAGAGAGAGAGAGAGAGAGAGAGAGAGAGAGAGAGAGAGAGAGAGAGAGAGAGAGAGAGAGAGAGAGAGAGAGAGAGAGAGAGATAACGAGATTATAATTACCTGAGCACTGGCATCACTCACTGCGATGGAAGGACACGCACACACACACACACACACACACACACACACACACACATACAGAGCAATAATAACTGAATGAACATACACTGAAACTCAAAACTTACTATAACGATTACATTCGCAATACAAATAATATTAATGAACAAAAATAATAATAATAATAATAATAATAATAATAATAATAATAATAATAATAATAATAATAATAATAATAATAATAATAATAATAATAATAATAATAATAATAATAATAATAATAATAATAATAATAATAATAATAATAATAATAATAATAATAATAATAATAATAATAATAATAATAATAATAATAATAATAATAATAATAATAATAATAATAATAATAATAATAATAATAATAATAATAATAATAATAATAATAATAATAATAATAATAATAATAATAATAATAATAATAATAATAATAATAATAATAATAATAATAATAATAATAATAATAATAATAATAATAATAATAATAATAATAATAATAATAATAATAATAATAATAATAATAATAATAATAATAATAATAATAATAATAATAATAATAATAATAATAATAATAATAATAATAATAATAATAATAATAATAATAATAATAATAATAATAATAATAATAATAATAATAATAATAATAATAATAATAATAATAATAATAATAATAATAATAATAATAATAATAATAATAATAATAATAATAATAATAATAATAATAATAATAATAATAATAATAATAATAATAATAATAATAATAATAATAATAATAATAATAATAATAATAATAATAATAATAATAATAATAATAATAATAATAATAATAATAATAACTACATTGATAAAGCTAATATTTGTACTATTGATGATAGATAATAGTAACGAGTATAATAATAACACAATACAAATGATAGCAATAATATTAATGATAGTAATGTTGATACGGAAAATAGAGCAACTAATAGTAATGCATTATTGATTTTTTTTTATTATTGTTCTTATTTACTGAGTTATTTACATTTCCCTAGATTCACATTTTCATAAATTAATAAGGCTTACGTCTACCTACCATTCATTTATCGCTTTATTAGGCACTATGTCTATTTATCACTCTCTAACTATAACTATACATTTATATACTCTCTCTCTCTCTCTCTCTCTCTCTCTCTCTCTCTCTCTCTCTCTCTCTCTCTCCAAAAGAAAGAGCCATTCGGGCCAGAGTAACGCTGGAAAATCCATACTTTATTGGCCATTCTTGTGGATTTATACCAGCCATTCGACCCCCAATTAATTAAATGGCCTGTGCTGTCTTCCTGGAGGAGGCGAAAAGGAGGAAGAAGAGGAGGACGAGCGGGAGGACGAGGAGGAGCATGAAGACGTCAGGGAGGACTGCGAGTGTGAAGACGACAACAACGAAGACGAGGACGAAACAACACGGAGATAAGGATGAGTAAAAGGAAGGTGAGGACGATGAGGTGGAAGGAGGAGGCGCAGGATGGGAGCAAATAGAAGGAGAGGGAAAAGTGCTGAAGAAGGAAAGAAATGGAATAGGTGAAAAAAGTGGAAATTGTCATGATGAATTAGTAAGAGAAAGAAGGAAGGGAATGGGTTATGGAAGCAAGAACGGAGGATGAGGTAGAAAAATGGGATGAAAGATGAGAAAGAGAAGGAAATAAGACAGGAAAAGTAAGGGAAGAAGCGGAAAGGAAGGAAGGAAAAGGGAGAGGCTGGATACAAAAGTTCAGTAAAGAGGAAGATATAAAATGAAAAACACAAAACAAAAGAGGAAGAGAAAAAAAGATAAATAAAAAGAGGAGGCGGCGGAAGGCTTGGGTGGGAGGGGAGGGGCGGAAAGGATCATGGCTGTCTTTCATTCGCTGCTCATTTACTTCTTCTTCCCCTCTTTCCCTCTTATCGACAGTCTTCCTCGCGACGGTAATTATTGCGCGAGTTTATGGTCACTTTGTGTGGGTCGATGATGGAGGGTGAGGAGGAGGGAAAGGGGAAATGGGGAAGGATAGGAGGAGAAGAGGAGGGGAGGTGAAAGGAAGGGATAGGGGGAAGGTATGAAGAGTCTGAGTCTAGGAAGTTTAAAGAGCAAGAGGCTGGGTTTAGGATAAGCGAATGATGGAAAGAAGAAAGAAGAGGAGGTGAATGAAGAGGACGAGGAGGTGTAGGAGGGAGAGGAGGATGCCTAATTGATGTTTCTTCACACTTTCCCTTTCTTGATATTAATTAGCGTTTGAAATGGATTTGTTGAGTGATTTGCATTCGAAAATATATATGATATTGATTATTGTTGTTATTTACTTTCATATTTATCATTATTTTTCACATCTCTCAATTTCATCAACTCTTTTCTTATTATTCATTATTACCATTAGCTTTATTAACGACAGGTATCACTCAGCGGCGTCCAATCCCTCCTCATTAAACACCTGAGTTATGCGTCTCGCCCAGGTGGGTTAAGAGAGCAGACAGGTGCATGCTGGATGGCGAAGACAGAGGGGAAGGGAGGGAAGGAGGGAGGGAAGGAGGCAGAGGTGTGTTCCCTTTAACGTGAACTCATTACACCTATATCGATTGCACACACACACACACACACACACACACACACACACACACACACACACACACACATATTGCTCTGGTAGCTCAATCGGTTAAAGCGCCGCACCGCAAGGGTTCACGGACAGACAGGCGGCGGTTCGAGCTCCGCTCAGGCCGGATTCTTTCCGTTGACAATGAGTGATTACTGTCCCCCCTTGAGCAAGGGAGATGGGGTGTGTGAGGTCCTGGCAGTACCCAGAGATCGATAATAATGAGCACTTGCTCACGTCGTGAGGGTACCTACTGGCGAAGGCGAGTCCAACTCGTGATCAGGCCGTGGTGAGTTACACACACACACACACACACACACACACACACACACACACACACACACACACACACACACTGTACTTAATATTGCCCACTGATTCAGTACTATTAAGGTTTCGGTGGTCGTGATGGAATGCGCGTATCGTTCCAGTACCAAAATGAAGTCCTCAAATCCATTACTAAGACACTAAATGGCAGTGAGTTTGAGATCATTATACATTGGTAGTGAAGTAGATGTGCCTTGCTATGTCTTAATTCTCTGTAATTCGGTCTGATATATTGCAGTCATTTGCAGAGGGGAAGGGGCCGGGAGAAATGGCTCTACTCAGGTTACCTCCTTACCTCTACTTTTTATAGTATGCTGAGCTCATTTATTTTGCCTAGTCACGTATTTCGATTTTCCTCAGTGCATTAGGCTTCCCGGTTATGTCCATATTCTGTTCCATGAAGAGACACATCCAGCCCACTCTAAGTCCTATGCCTTTCACCATCAAAACCTAAAGACATTGCATACATTAGTAACACGGACAGAAGAGACAATAATGGATGGATTTCCCGTCACAAAAGAATATAATTAATGTATGTCTGTGAGTAGAGTATAACTGTAATGGTAGTCGTGGCCTTACTTAAAAATCCACCATAAATTTACATATGTATTTCAAAGTAGCCTTGGCTGCTGAACGCGCTGTGACAAATCGTGACGGCATAAACTCTTGCTTGGAGCACACAACTCCTTCCGAGGCTGGCCAACACTTAACAACAATAATCAATATCATATACTATTGTTTGCAGTTTGTTAGGAATATATACGAAGGGGAGAGGATAGCGCTGCTGTGACATGTCAGTGGCGATACATTTATAGTAAGGTAGCCCAGTGTGACGTAAGGTTAACGGGAAGCATAACCCACGCCACCAACGGAATTATTACCATTCATTCTGCTCTCACGACAAGCACCTGGGAAGAGGGAGTGCATGATAACTGATTGACAAGAAAACGTAAAGGAATGCAAATGATAGGACAGACAATACTAATGACACTAATTATCATCTCTCTCTCTCTCTCTCTCTCTCTCTCTCTCTCTCTCTCTCTCTCTCTCTCTCTCTCTATTAGCGATCGTTTCTTCCTCATCATGAATAAGAGCCATAGTCATCTTCCTGGTGGTGACGGTGGCTGAGCGAACAGAAAGGCGAGCAAGGGGAGGCGGAGGGAGCGCGAGGGGACGAGCGGGACACAGGAGGAAGAAGCCGCAGTTTGTCTTGTCCGAGGGGGAGGATCGGGTGGGAAAGGGATGGGCAGGGACGGAAGGAGACGCTGACAGTGAAAGGAAGCAAAGGAAGGTGATGTACGAGGGATCCATGCAAATGTCTGGATCTGTGAGGGAGTGGAAGGTGGAAACGTGAATGTGGAGGAGGTGGAGGAATAGTAGAGAAAAGGGTAGTGAGGGAGAGACGGGAAGAGAGGGGAGAGTTATGGGAAGGAACGAGGGAGAATGCGGAGGTATGGAATGAAACAGACAGATAAACAGATAGACAGATAGACAGACAGACAGGCAGACTTCAAGCACATAAAAAAGATATACAAATAGATATACAGACAGATAAACGGACAAGCTGATAAAACAGACAAAAAGATAAACTAATTTGAACTGAGTGTGTGTGTGTGTGTGTGTGTGTGTGTGTTTATCTATAGGTGTATGAGCTGGCTGATGTAAGTATGTGACTATGTACTCTGTTTCCTCTCCTTAGTAACGTACACACATCCGCTTACACTCCCAAAGCCTTTCTTTTAAATTGCAACACGCTGGCAGAGGGTTTGAAGAGGTGCTGGAGATACTGGGGGTGGATAAGGTGATACATGAGAGGTGCTGACGAGACTTGCTAACAGACATATTGAAGAAGAGATGTCGGTGAATTAATGAAGAAAAGAAAGGACTGATGAGGCAAAAACTGAAGTGTAGGTTATAGCCTTACATCCCTACTACTAGTCATCACCCATTCCTTACTTCCATTCCTAACATACCTATTTCACACCTTTCATAACTCATCCCTATTTTCTTTCTCTATTTCCACGTCTTTTCCTTACCAACATCTCATCCTCAACCCTTTTTCTTTACCGTCTTGCCCACTGTCGCCTCTATTTCCACTTCCTGTCAACACACTTTCGTCAGTCGTAGGATCACAAACAAGGGTGCAGGAAAATGGAGGATAAGAGGAAAGGGAGGGAACGATTGCCAGTAGGAAGTGGAGGAGGAGTCAACGTAACACGGGGAGAGAATTGAGGGAGGGAGGGAGGGAGGGAGGGGAGAGAGGGAGGCGTGGATGGGAGGGAAATGGAGAGGGTTATGTTGTAGAGGTGAATTGAAAGTGCGAAGAGAAGTGATTGAAGGGGAGGAAAATAACAGAGGCGTGTTTACAAGGATGACTTTGACCCCTTCCTCCTTCCTTTCCTCCTTACCTCTTCCATTTCCCTCCCTCATTCCTTCCAAACTTCTTCTTTCCTCCTTTATTCCGCCCTTCCTTCCGTTTTTACTTCTTCTCGTTCCTCTTACTTCTCCTCTAACCTCTTCTCCTTTTCTTACTCCTTCCTTCCCTACCTCTTCTCTTTTACTTCTTTTCGTTCCTCTTCCTTCCCCTCTAAACTCTTCTTTTCTTACTCCTTCCTTCCCTACCTTTTCTCCTTCCTTCCTAACCTTTTCTCCTTTCCTCCCTCCTTCTTTCTTATCTCTTCTCCTTCCCTTCCCCGTTACTTCCCTTCCTCTTCTCATTCCCTCACTCCTTCCTTCCTAACCTCTTCTCCTTTGCTCCCTCCTTCCTTCCATATCTCTTCTGCTTCCCTTCCAACCTCTCCTCATTCCCTCCATCGTTTTCCAACATCTCTCCATTCTTTCTGTCTTTCCCTCTCTTTTTGCCCTTTATCTTTCAATTCATATAACCTTTACTCTTTCCATATCAACCTCACACTATTATTTTTCTCTCCCTCCCTCCCTCCTTTCCTCCACACAGCAGCAGCGGAAGTAATTGAGCTGTGGAGGGCACGGGGGACACACACACAGGATGTTCTCCTCATACCTCTGCTTGTTCTTCACGTCTATTTTTCCCTCTGTTCTTCCTCTCCTACGCCCGACTCCTCCTCACTCCACACCCTAGGTCGTGCGGGCTATATACCTAACTTTCTCTCTCTCTCTCTCTCATGAAGTCTTTATAGCACCACAAAATATTTCGAGAGAGAGAGAGAGAGAGAGAGAGAGAGAGAGAGAGAGAGAGAGAGAGAGAGAGAGAGAGAGAGAGAGAGAGAGAGAGAGAGAGAGAGAGAGAGAGAGAGAGAGAGAGAGAGAGAGAGAGAGAGAGAGAGAGAGAGAGAGAGAGAGAGAGAGAGAGAGAGAGAGAGAGAGAGAGAGAGAGAGAGAGAGACGAGCGGAAGAAGAAAATGGAAAAGAAGCGACAGACAGACAGAAACAAGGCTCACAGAAACACAGACACACAGACTTCAAGAACAAGGAAGCAGCCAGGTGAGTAAACCAGGTGTGCACGAAACCAACACAGCCGCTGCTACCTCCACCCAGAGCAAACACAGACGGACTGGTTAAAAGAAACAGAAAGGCAGGTGGTGCGGAGGACAAAGGGAGGAACGGCCGAACGGGTTTGTAGATACTTATTTATGTACGTACAGAAGTAGACAAAAAGATCATCATAAAATGTTTAAAGGCGAAACTAATACGAGAGCTATTAACTGAACAATGGTAGCGTATTGAGTTTTTGTGGTGGACGTGATGGATGTGAGTTTATCTAGATTTGTGTAAAAGGTGATATTGCAAATGAATGGCAAATCTACACTTGATGAATGTACTGAAAAATACGGGAACATTTATCACCACATCCTCCGTACAAAGAAAATAGCCGGGAATTGCCATAAATAACCTGGGCATGACTGAACTCTTCTCCTTTTTTCATTCTCATTATTTTCATCCAGGCATTTAATTCATACCTCTTTTTTGTGCGACATAAACGAAAGACGAACAAACTGAGAGATAAGGACAAGAAAACAGACAGACATGAACATAAACTGAGGCGCAGACAGACGGATTGAGGGACAGAAAAAAAATGAAAAAAATTACTAACTGCTATATAGAAAACAAGCAGAAAATACCAAACTACTTGATGGATGGTAAAGTGAAAACAAAAACCGAACAAAAGCAAAAATAAGAAGGGTATATAGACAGCCTTCTGGTCTCTCTATAAATCCCACATCAACACCCCGTCACAAGCCGTCACACCCTCCCCTCGTCACCACCGTTACGCCGCGCCACGCCACCCCTCGCCCCGCCACGCCTTCTCCACCCGCACATTACACAGTCATTCCTCCGCCCGCAAGCACGCCATTCCCATCCCCTTCACATCCTCCCCTCCCTCCAGCCAAGCCCAGAACCAGCACTTTACAACTCGCTTCATCACCATCGTTACGAATTACAAGTACATCATCTCTTTCCCCTTCCGTTATCTACAGCTACTTAGTTTCTCCTCTGCTTTCATTACCCTAACAGGAACACCAAAAGCACCAGTGGCGGTGGAAGGGGGAGAGGAAGAGCAAGGAGGGGGAACAGAGGTAACTAGGAGGAAGACCCAGAAGAGGATCTATATAAAACCGAACTTGCTTCCTTTCGTGTTCGTCTCTCCATTATACCGTGCCAATATTTATCATTATCATTATGTATACTTTTTTTCTGGAGGGAAGGGGAAGTTACAAGTGAAAATTTGGGTCTCATTTTGATTATCCAGCCAGGAGGAGTGGCTGGGAAAATACAAGGGTTGACAGGAGGTTGACAGGGGGAGGACGAACGCTTATTGGCCAAAGGTGAATAAGGGAGGGGTGGACGGAAGGACGTAGATAAGACTGAAGGGGAGACGCGAGGGAGGATGGACACGGCGAGGATGTGGCTGATAGGGAGAGGTAGGGAGGTAACGAGTGAGTGGAGGAGGGGAGGGAGGGGAGTAGGTAATGGTGAATTAGTGAGGTTTGGCAGGGAAGGGACATGTAGGAAGAGCAGGTGTGATACAGGTAAATGAGAGAGAGAGAGAGAGAGAGAGAGAGAGAGAGAGAGAGAGAGAGAGAGAGAGAGAGAGAGAGAGAGAGAGAGAGAGAGAGAGAGAGAGAGAGAGAGAGAGAGAGAGAGAGAGAGAGAGAGAGAGAGAGAGAGAGAGAGAGAGAGAGAGAGAGAGAGAGAGAGAGAGAGAGAGAGAAAAAAATACAAACCGATACTTATGATAAAACACTCCGTAATGAATACCAGGAAGAAAGGAAAGCGGAACACTAAAGAATAATTATATTATATTTGGAAGACAAAGAAAAACACAGGAAATCAGGTACATAAAGATAGGTAATGAGATTCTAGGTGGACAGGTGTTCCGAAGACAGCGGAGGTCAGGTGGGAGGCTGGGCGCTGGGTACGAGGCGGGGGGGTGCTGAGGGAGGTGGCTTAGTGATTGTTAGAGAAGATTAGAGATTAAACAAGTTAATGAAACCAAAGAGATGTGAGGAGTTAAAAGGAGAAAGGAAGCATCGTGTGTAACAGTGTTTCTTGAGCTGGGTTTTGTTGTGGATTTCAAGAGGTGCATTATAAGAGGTGCTTGAAATAGGTCTTATGTTGAAGTCACTTATGCCACACCTCGCGCCTCACCACAGGAAGAACAACTTTCAGCATACGGCCTATGTATTACTATTTTTTTTTAGGGATTTTGCAGAGGAATGATTAGTTTAATTACTTGATTTTTAGAGAATGAAACGAATATATATAAATAAAGTATGTTGTAAAAGAGTTGTTGAGTGATCTAAGCTTGATTCAAAGGCAATGGGCTCCCTTTACCTAGTTAGAGGGATGCTGAGGTCAGGAAAGGCTATTAAATGCTGAGTTGAGACATAGAGGGAAGTCCAGTAAAATGCTGACACTCAAATATACTTGGACGTACAGGATACACTTTCAAGATGACATGGTTAATAACTTCAGGATACATAAATTTCAAGCTATGATTCCTATATCCACACAGGGCACAGGCCAGTGGTGCAGCGATGCCCTGATACAAAAAAACAGCGGATTCAGACAGAACATAGAACTTTTGGAAGACCATTTCCAGACCACAGGAAGAAGAAAATGAAATATGTACAAAACAGATATTATCGGTTCATCTAAATAAGCAAAAACAGAACATGAAGTGATATATTACTAATGGATGCGCCAAATGCATTGCTGATATAACTGAAGGGGGTTAGGAGGCACACGAGGGGTTGAGGAGGAGCAGCGGGCGTGTACAAGAGGAAGGGCTGACGGTGATGGGCTGGGATTGGTCCGTTGTCAAGATCAACGCCCGAGCGAGGGTTGACTGCTGTTCCAGGGGAGGAAGCCATTATGTTGTGCTGGAGGAGGAGGAGGAGAAGGATGATGAGGAGGAGAAGGAGGAGGAAAGAAGGAGGGGGAGGAGGAGAGGAAAAGGAGGAGGAGAAGGAGGAGGAGGACGAGGAGGAGGACGAGGAGGAGAAGGAGAAGGCGGAGGAAAGAAGGAGGTGGAAGAGGTGGAGGAAGAGGTGAAGGAGTAGGAGTAGAAGGAGGAGGAGGAGGAGGAGGAGGAGGAGGAGGAGGAGGAGGAAGAGGAGGAGGAGGAGGAGGAGAAGGAGGGGGAGGAGCGGAGGAAAAGGAGGAGAAGAAGGAGGAGGAGGACGAGGAGAAGAAGGAGAAGGGGGAGGAAAGAAGGAGGTGGAAGAGGTGAAGGAGGAGGAGTTGGAGGAGGAGGAGGAGAAGGAGGAGAAGGACGAGGAGGAGGAAGGTTAAGGATAGAAGAAAGAAGGATGAAGAGAAACATAGCTTGTGAAAGAGAATTAAAAAAGAATCAAGGGGTAAAGCAAATGTAGGAGAAATAGAAGAAAAGACAAAAGAAAACATAGAAAGACAACAGAGCGAAAAGAAAATGAGGAAAATTGGGATATATGTGGAGAAAAACACGACTGAATGATGCAACTTATCATTTTTCTTTCCCTTTCTCGCCAGGAAATTTCAACGCGGAGTAAGACGCAATCCAATCAGAATATTTCACACCAAGGCTTCGTTTCCCTCACCTCCTGACTACAGTTTCAGCGCGTCTTATGAACAATGTAATTTGATATCCGCGAATAACACCAGCAAAAACAACATATAATAGTAAAGTCTAATACAAAAATTACGAGAATAATAAGAACAGTACGGTGATAAAAGAAAATTAGAAAGGTGAAGAAAGCCTCATGGTGAATCAAAGAAACTGTTCATGGAATGGTAGAGGAAAAGGAAACATTGATAAAAAAGAAAGAAAATGAGATAAAAGAGAAATAAACGATAACCAAAACATAAAAGATAGATAGAGATTAAATATTCAAGAGGAAACTAAATCTTGCATAACATAATGCGGTTCTGCAATAAACATGAAGACAACTATAAAAGAAAAGTCCCTGTGTGATGCCTTTGTTAAGCCATCTGTAAACACCCGCAACTAATATTATATCTTCCTTGTCTTTCCCCACAGTGGCCATTACATTATGTTGCGTTACATTATGTCTTGCGTAATAGCATTCATCGACCATCGCTGTGTAAGGCCATGTAGTGCTCGTCCATAAGTAACATTATTGAAATTTATGCTGATACTCTTAAAACTGATACTGTATGTGTGTGTGTGTGGGGGTGGGGGGTGGGGGGGGGGATGGTGGCGGGGGGTTCACTAGCTACCGGCCAGCCACCCAACGTACGCTCGCAGACTGAGCTGAGGGAACAGGAGACACGGGCAGTGAGTCCAGCATTATGGAGCCGGCCAGCACCGCCCCCACCACCACCCTGACCATCACATTCCCACAGTCGAACCCTAAAAATCCTTTGCCTTACCACCCACCGTCTGTACACGAACCACAGGAACCCAGCAATTAGCACTCCAACACATAGACTCCGAGACTTCCGATATCGAATCAAAGAAACTGCGAATAATATCTTCCACATAGCTTTTAATGGATTACATGTGGCAGAAGCAAGAAATAAAGTCACAAAACCTACGGGGAGAGTTGTTAAGCAAAGAGTGAAATTAGATAATGGTGAGACTTCCTATATTGAAACTGATAAAAAAGATGAGAAATGTACAAAGCCGTTAAGAAGCCTACACGGAAGAGAACGATGGGAAGTGTTGTTAGCGATGTTTAACAAAGCCACAAAGACCCCACGGCGAGAGGTTAAGCAAGGAAGGGGAGGCAGAGGGGCGGGAGGAGGTGGTGCGGGAGAGCGGCGGTGTGTGGGGGTCATCACCACAACACTCTTCTCAGGATTTGTTGTTATTACGTGTGGCAGTGACGGGAAGAACACCAGCTTAGAGGGGGATCCGTGGGCCTCCATCCGGTTATTTTCTCTTTCCTTTCGCTTATGTTTTCCTCTCTGCCGCGAATTTAAGTGAATATTTCCTCCGCTACATTTTTCCCCCAAAGGCATAACACATAATTTCGTGGTTCTTAGCTAACGTTCCCAACACTTCCTGATGGCTACGACATGAGGAATACGCACATGACTAAAAAGGGTGAGGAAGAAAGACTTGGTAAACATAGGCTAAGGCTGTTTCCATGACAGAAGAAAAGGATGGATACTGAGGAGGCCTTAGATAACAATACGGTGACACATTACTTTGGAAAGGTCCTGCCATGAAAGGGGAGTGAAATAGTGTGAAATATATGAGTGGTGTGATGTAACAGATTAAATTTACACGCATAAATATGAAATAAGGGCAGTTTTACGTACCCAGTGAATATATGACACGGTGACAGGGAAACGTTAGGGACTGGAGTGTATATTATAACCCACGTTTTATCTATAGGTTCATTTCTCGAGAGTCTTTAGTTGAAACAAATCTCCGTGCGTAGAGTGTAAAGGAGAGAGAGAGAGAAAAGAAATGAGAGACAGAAGTAAATATAATTATAGAGACAGAGAAAGAGTGTAATCGAGAAAGAGAGAAGAAAAGAGATAAAGGTAAAGGAAAAGAGTGTAAGGGAAAAAGAGAGAGAAGACAAGAGGGATAGAAGTAAAGCGATAAAGGGGAAAAAAGAGAACAAGGAGGAGAAAAGGAGGAAAAATAAGAGCGTAATCAAATAGGTCACGCGCTTTTCCAATCCTAAAATCAATCTCTGCATCCTAGAAGCCTTCACTTGAGCTAAATCCTTTGAATTGGACACGAAAGGTCAATTTTTTTACTCTGAAAACCACAGCTTTATTTTTTTTTTTATATAACACATGAGGGATTATTTTCAAGGGCAAAACAAAAACGCACAATAAAAAAGCCTGCAAAGCCCTGTACTCATAAACTGAAGACAGCGGCTCCGACAGCTTTATTACGATAGATTAGATGATTATATATTTTCCCTACTCCAGGTGTTCCCAAGTACATGTTTATTCTTTTCCAGGAATATGAAAGTAAAAGTTGCACAGATGGGTTATGCTTCCAGTGCTTCGGGCAAAGCTTTGCCGAAAATAGGTCAGTAAAAAAAACAGACGCGAAAAATAAAAGTAACACTGAGACGAAGCTCAATCCATGTAATCGAAGCAATACTAGAGAACAATACAATAGAGTCAGACACCCTTCGCATATCTAACCTTCTATTGAATTTGGAGTGACAAAACACCAAAACAATAAACCAATGGGGGAAAAAAATGAAGTGGGGGGAGGAGGGGAAGGAAGGAAGGAGTAGGAACATGACGGAAAAAGAGGAGGATGAGGACGAGGAGGAGGAGGAGGAGGAGGAGGAGGAGCATGAGAAGGAGGAGGATATAGGACAAAAAAACATATTCTCCTACACGCCCCATTCCCTTGACACCATGACACTCCACTCACATGATTATACCCTGAAAAAAAAATCCGAATAACATAATCAAAACCTTCCATCGCGTGTCATACTCAGCCACAAGGAATTCGTGATGACTTCATGTGAGTGTGAGCATGTGTGTGTGTGTGTGTGTGTGTGTGTGTGTGTGTGTGTGTGTGTGTGTGTGTGTGTTGGCGTGGCCGGTGGTGTAGCAGGAGCGGAGTAATCACATAATCTCGCGCATGTAATTCCGTCTTTACGATTTGCCGACAGCTGTGAGGTGGCGCGCTTTGTATCCTGTGGTGAGTGTACCTCCGTGCGTAGAGTGTAAGGGAGAAAGAGATAAAAAGAAAAGAGGAATTGAAGTAAATATAATTATAGAGACAGGGAAAGAGTGTAAAGGAAAAAGAGAGAAGAAAAGAGAGATAAAGGTAAATACATAGAGACAGGAAAAGTGTAAAAGGGAGAAAGAGAGAGAAGACAAGAGGGATAGAAGTAAACAGATAAAGGGGAAAAGAGAGAACAAAGAGGAGAAAATGGTGCAGACAACTTAAAGTGTAACTAAAAAGGAAATGGAAAAAAAAATCCTTCGACTACAAAATAAGCAAAAACATGACGAAAGATATAAAGGAGCATATAGATAGATACATAGATACATACATACAGATACATACATATAAAGAGAAGGCAAAGAGAGAGAATCGAGCGAGTACTGTAGCGTGTAAGCAGCAAGAAATATAAGAAAAGTAAGAGAAAAAGAAGGAAAAAGGAGCATCTAAGAAAAAGCTTTCAAATTGATACACTACCGGATATGACCAAATGAGGGAAATAATGCAAGCCCGGCGTCTGAATTAAGAAAGTTGGTGATGGACGGCGGGTGGGAATAAGAAATTGGAGGCAGTAATAAATGAGACACCAAGAAGACAGAGAAAAAAGAGCCTATTCCTCGGCTGCATATCATCAATTCTCCCACAGCGAAGTACTGAATAGATCATCGAATAAAAGCTAAAAAAAATTCTAAGTTTCTCCAAAAATTTAACTCCTGTAGTACACAAAAATCATCATTGACAACTTTTTTCATCTTCACTTCTACCTGTTCAATGCCAATGTTTCTTCGGTTTCTTCCTCCTCCCTCTTCCCTGTTTCTCCTAACCACAAACTCTCTTTCTTCACCTTCTCCCCTTTGATCCCCTTCCCCTCTTGTACAATGTCACTCTTCCAACCAAACCCACTAGCAATATCTCCCTGCCACAAGCTCTTATTACTCGAATGCAATGACTTCCCCTTCCACACCCTCCTCCTCCTCCTCCTCCTCCTGTACCTCCTCCTCACACCGGCAAGCGCTTGGAGGCCCCTAAGGACAGCCAAGCCCCCCCTCATCCCCCCCACACACACCGGTAAACCCCACTTCCGGCCTAGATGTAAGGGGAAGGGAAGGGAAGGGGGCGGGCAGTGAGTAGGGGGTACAGTGGAAAGAAGAAGGGATGGATAGTAGGGATTGAGGGGGGGCTAAAGGAAGAAGGGAACTGAAAGAGGGCTAAAAAAGAGCAGGAGGTGACAGGTATAAGGACAAGGAGTTAATGAGGTTGTATTAGGATGATGGAGCAGGTAATCAAGGTGAGTTGTGTGAGAATCGCGATTTTTAAGACGAGTAGAAAATTGTCCCGTGTCTTACTGGTGTGGTTAATGAATTACACTATTTTATTGATATTTTTTCTGGTAACGGAAAATAACAAAAATGGGTTTAAGGGAATATAGAAGATCCCTTTGTTTTCAGGGAAGGTCCTTTTCTTCGTTTTTTTTTATTTTCTTCGTTTCGTTCATTCGTTTTGTGCATATTGAAGGTATGAACCAACAGTCACTTCAGCCGCCACCATCAGCATCACCACCGCAGTCTCTTTTTATACCTCGTCAGCCTCCTTCGTTCTCCTCCTCGCACTACTACTTGCAGCGTCCAACAAGTCATTGCCCCCTCCTACACACACACACACACACACACACACACACACACACACAAGCGCCACGACCACCACCACCACCGCCATCACCACGTGGCTGCGCCTTGACAACGAGAGGTTCGCTACCAGTCACCGGAAAAATGTTGACCAAAGGACACTCCCAGAGGCGGCATGCAGGGAGCAGGAGGTTACGGGGTCACTGCTGGTCAATGGAAGCGCAATACTCATCCTCCACCTCCCTCTCCTCCTCCACCTCTTCCTCCTCCACCTCCTGCCCCCCTCTTCCTGCTCGCCTTCCCCTTGCTCCGCCCTTCCGCCTACTAACCTTAATTACCACCGCAAGCGTCTTCTGTAAAAGCTTATTTCCTGCTGCAAGACCGCTGCTCATATCTCTATGACAAAAAAAGAAATATTACTGTATTACAAAATATTGCAATCATTAAAATATCATCAAATAAAGAAGCACCTAAAACATGAAACAACAAAAGTAAAGCAAAGATCGACATTCGTATTATTATTATTATTATTATATCACCCTTAAGTGTTTCCAATTATCAAATGACTCAGTGGAAATTAAATATAAAAAAAGCTGAGTAAGTCTTTTTATATTGCTGACACCTAATAACAAGTATAAACATGACACAGCAGCGAGGCATATTAACAGTTATCGCCCAAATTATAAAAACAACGGCACATGCACACAAGAAAAAAAAAGTTGCTTAAAAGAAAGTGTAAGTATATGAAAAGAAGAGCGAGGCGGTGCTGGCAACAGTGCGTGGCAGCTGTGACGTCAGGAAGCCGTGAATGGCAACCACCCCTCGCCCAGGCCGCCGCCGCCCGTTACCAAAACAATGCTTTTCTTACCCTATGCAAATGAGGGATGATTTATTACGTTTATTTCATTGTCACTGCCAGAAAGAGAGAGAGAGAGAGAGAGAGAGAGAGAGAGAGAGAGAGAGAGAGAGAGAGAGAGAGAGAGAGAGAGAGAGAGAGAGAGAGAGAGAGAGAGAGAGAGAGAGAGCAGAGGGCAGCAGGCATTCTGAACAAATTAGAAAGATCATATTGATGTCACCAGCGGCCCACAAGCATGCCATTTCGTATCAAGAGAGCATGCAGTACAAAAGTTAGTGAATTTAAATATAACTGAAAGTATCACCTCTGCCTTACCGCCATTAAATATAGGTGCATCTCAATTCCATGCCTTTTTATCCCCAAGAGCTCCTCCCTCTAAATGTCTCACCTCTTCCCCTTACTCAACCCCTTCTACACGTGGCAAGCTTCCCCATATTAATCACTATACGAATGTCATCTCATCCACCCCTTTCTTCATTATCCACAATCCACACCATCTCTCCACACCCCACACCATCACACTTACACATCCTCACACCTATCCTTCCTAGCCCTAACCCATATTATCATACCCCTTCATGTTCGAACTCCTACATCCTCTCACTATCTCTCCTTCCTTTATACTTCCCTACGCTCTCTCTTCTTCCCCTTACTTCCCCTCAGTCGCCCCTTCTCCCCTTCCGTCCCATCATCGTCATGGCCACGCTCCACTGTTTTATGGGAGTATCGACCAGGGAGGCAGGAAGGGTAGGCTGACCCCGCCAATAAACTTGACTTAGGCCTCACCAGCTAGGGGAAGGAAAAGGAAAATAGCGAATAACTACCGGCAACGCATATGAAGTCGCCTCTGTAAGAGACTGACGAAAAAGGACAGACGTGTATTTTGAGAGTTGGTTGTCCATAATACTTTCCGACACATAAATCGTATAATACAGCTCCTCTACTTTCTATCCATACCTGTTTCTTCAGATGAACTCCTCTCTTAGCATTATTATAGGTCTATAGGATAATGAATACAACGTCACTTTCCTCACGCCATCACTGGGCCAACTCCTCGACCTGGCTTCTTTTAACGCTCCTTAAGCCTCCATGGATGCAGAAACTAAGAAGGTGAGTAGCCAGACGCTCCTGTGGACTTGGTGGAGTTGAGTGGACTATCGTGTTGTCTATTTTCAGAGTGAAAGTAAAGTCTTAATGGCGACTTTATGAAACCATGAAAAAAATGAGCCTCCTTGCACACACACACACACACACACACACACACACACACACACCTGAGCGCACCACCAACACACACTAAAGATAAGGACCACTACTTGACTGCTTCCCGTAAACTGGTGACATAAATCTTTGTCGTGCCAGGAGTACAGACCAGCTCTAAAGACTACCACGTTTATACTCTCATAAGGAAGAGAGCGTAGTTTGTACTAATCCGTAAGTATCTTCATAAAACCAAGTCCTGATGCTCTTTAAGAAGATCTATAGTTGTTTTATGTGCTTAGTGATAAATAGTAATTGTATCTCTATCTTCACTGCTGAACGTAAAGCTGAGTAAGTACTGGAATAAAAAGTGGGAAGTAGAGATACGTGTGTGTGTGTGTGTGTGTGTGTGCGTGTGTGTGTGTGTGTGTGTGTGTGTGTGTGTGTGTGTGTGTGTGTGTGTGTGTGTGTGTGTGTGTGTGTGTGTGTGTGTGTGTGTGTGTGTGTGTGACCGCATTTTAAGAAGGAAAAGGCCGAAATTTGTTGGCATTGAATACAGGAATTTACAACTGAAAGAGATACTGCTTCATATTTTGTATTAAGAACAGAGAGGACGGTTAACATATGAAACCATTTTATGAAGAAAATTAAGATGTAAAACCAAAGTGTACCTGAATGTATTGCTGATATGTATCCAAAACGTGTCCAACGCACAGTGAGAGATACACCAACTTTCAAGGGAATCAAAAGTGCATCCTTGACCGCTTAACCGATAGAGAAAAAGCCGTAAGATTCTAATAGTGACAATAAAACCACACACAAAAAAGATCACAAGAAAAACTCCGTATCTATGAAGGATAAGAAAATCAATAAAAAAATAGAATAGAGCCTATATAGTTGTATCGATTAAAATGAAAAAACACAATTAAGAGTCTGAGCTCAGCTGCCGCGGCAATTACAACTACACAGCGACAGACACACAGGCAGACTGTAGGCCGACGGGCATTGATCACGGCCTCCCCAAACATATATATGGCCTTGTCTCGCCCTTTGTATGGCTCGTATGCAAATCCATGGCCTGATTTATCACTTTAAGAGCGCCCGGCTGCTCCTCTCCTCCCCTTTCATCCCCTCTTCTCTCCTCTCCTCTCTTCCCCTCTTCCTCCTCCTCCTTTATCGCGCCATTCCTCTTTCCTCCATTTTTTTCTATCGTCACACCATTCCCTGTTCATTTTCTTACTTAAGTGGCCCTGTGTCCTTAGTTTTGATTCATGTTTCAAATTCCTGGTTATCATATCATTGTTCCCCTATTCATTTCCCGTTCGGTTCCCTTTCTTCGTTTAGTCCTCCTCCCTTTCCCATTTCTCATCACCACGACCAGCACCAGCACCAGCACCAGACACATAGCTCAACCTCAAGGCGTGAAGTCACCACCTCTTAAGAATCATCAACGTCAAGAGAAGTTATAATCACATTTCACACGCTCAGGGAGGAGGCGGCGGCAGGTAATTACACGAACACATGAAGAAGGCCGAAGGGGTGTTTTCCCTCACCGGTACTACACGGGAACGTTGAAAAAGGATAGCCGTCACACCTCAAGGAAGCCACATCCGACACTAGGCCGTCGTCATGACTCACCCGCCCTAATCAGTGTGTCAACCCCGCAGACTGCCACGACAACCACACACCACAGCCACACCACCAGCCTCCGTCAACCTTCCTATTCCCACGCCCTGTCAACCACACCCAACCTTTTATCTCCTTTTTTATTTTTTTTCAACTAATACCACATTCCGTTTCGGTGTACTGCATGTCAAAGGAGCGACAAACCACATGCAGGATGAAGTAGCTGGTGTGAGATATGGAAAGCTACGCTAAATAAACAGGGAAGCAAGTCAGTCCCTTCAAACGACAACTGATTTTTAGTTAAAATCAGGAAAAGAAAAGAAAACATGCAGCCACGAAAAATATACTAAAAAGTAAAGAGAAAATTCACTAAAAAAAAAGAGACAGACAGACATATAGACAAAAAGACAAACACAGAAAAAGAAATACAATAACAGAAAACTATAAGAAAATACAAGAGCCTCCCCTTAAGCAAGAGATAAGGCCGACCAACCCAGCCGTTCCCAAGGTGCAGGTGTCAAGATAACTAACTCCCCGTCAATCACCTAAACTCTTCCCATACATCTTGGCCGCGAAACTGGCAAAGATGAGGTTGTTAATCAGGCGCCCGCCATAGCCCTGTCCTCCTGCCTCGACACCCACCACCCGCGGAAGAACCAGAAGAGGGAAGCAAGGGAGGTACTGGTGGATGTAAAAAAAAAAAAAACTAAAGGAAAGTGACATAATACAGGTGAAGAGTGAGGGTGTAGAAATGTGTGGTGCCTTTTTTAGTTTGATGTAATGATGATGGGAGGGATGTGGAGGGTGGAATAGTGAGTGATTTGTTATGTGGGAAGGACGGTGGAAGGAAAAGGTGTAATAATATGTCCAGGAGGGAAGTAATGAAAGGGAAGGTATGGAACAGGATGGATAAAAAGACGAAAGAGTAAGAGTAGAAGGAAGTGTGAAGTGTTAGGAGGAGGAGGAAGAAGAGGAGGAGGAAGAGGAGCGGACAGATGCTCTTCTGGTCAGCTGTTTACGACATTTGTTATATTCAAATGAGCCTTGACAGCCGAGACAAGGAAGAGGAAGGGGTGTGGAAGGAACAGGATGGGGAGGGGAAGGGGAAGGAGAAGGGGAGGAAGAAGGGCTAGGGACGAGGATAGGAGAGGACGGTAGGGGGAGGGGAAGGGGAAGTGGAAGAGGTAGGGATGAGGATGAAAGGGAGGGGAAGGGGTAGGGATGGAAGAGAATGGAAGAGGACGTTAGGGAGAGGAAAAGAGGGCATGGAAGGGGAAGGGTTGAGGAAGGAAGAACTTGGGAGGACTTGAAGCAGGGATGAGGAATGGGCGGGTGACGGGAGGGGAGTAAGGGGAGCTGGTTGGGCAAAGGGAGGGGTGGGAGAAAGAGATCGCGACACGGTGACATGAGTTGCGATTTTCTTTATTTTCGCGTGAGTCGATGTGAGAGGAAAAACGGCTGTGTTAAAAAAAAAATCTGCGCGGTTAGGTACGAGTGGAGGCGGAAGGAAACTATGCTCGTTTAAATACTTTTCTTCATTTACGTTTATACATTTTCTCTCGCTCTTCAGGTAACTTCCTAATTCTTCGCGTCCCTTCGTTCGTCTATTCCTTCCTCTATTCATCCGCTCCCTTCTCCTCCTTACCCTGCCTTTCGCCCTTTTCTGATTACCTGATGATTAAAACTTTTCCGCATCGACCTTTAGTTGCTCTTGAAGTTCATTTGAGTGTTTTCTAGTAGTTTTATTTCTTCCTTCTGCTGTATTGCTTGTAAGAAAATTATCATACGCGTGTTTCGTGCTTGTATGTGACACGGCGGCGATTCAGTTCAAGATAAATGTTAAGATGATTAGAAGTAACAAGGCTAACAGATAGATCATTGCTGCAAACTATGTAAGTGCGTGCGTGTGTACGTGCGTATGTGTGTGTACCTGTGTGCATGAGTAAATGCGTGCGTGTCTGACTGCATGCGATTGCGAACGAACACGCAACGGAAATAGCAAGAGAGAAAGAAAAAATGTGAGTGAGGAAACGGATGAGTGATTAAGATGATGAGTGTGTCGGAGGGTGAGTATGTGGGTGAAATGGGCGATTGATGAGTGAGGAAGGGAGAGAGTATTTGGAGTGAGGAAGGTTGAGTGAGTGAATGGGAGTAGATGAGTACAAATGTGAGTAAGGAAGTGACAGCGTGAAAGCAAAATATTCAGCGAGTGAGCTTGTGGGTGAGTGAGCGACTGAATGAATATGTAAAATTAAATGAATGAGTGACCGAGTAAATGCGTGAGTTAGTGGAAAACAGTGAGTGACATTGGGTGCGGAAGTGAGTGCCAGAGTGACTGAGTGAACAGGTAAGGTAAAGGTGAAGTTGGGGTCCTACGCTATGACTGCCTAATAATGCCTCGCCGCTCGCCTCCGTCGCCTCAGCCCTTGAACCTGCCATCACGGGACTCAGTGCTATTGCGACATCCGGGTTACCATAGTGCATCTTCACCAGGTGTCCGCGGGTACTCACTGACCAGCCCAAAATTGACCTTTCGTTTGGCCACTCATCTATACACTCTTTTATAGGGGAGGTGATCAGCGTCTCTTTTTCTCATTATTTTATTTTTGTCCTTGAACTGCTTCCTTTACTGTTAAACAAAAGTCCGTGAGGAAAGGTTGAACAGCTGAATAGTCTGGGCCCCGATTGCTCTGGGAGGGGATAAAACCTTGGCCATCAGACTCCTAGTTAGGCACGCTGTCCACTACATCACGGAGCCATGAGTAAGTAAGTGAGTGCGCGTGGGAGTGATGAGTAAATGAAGGACGTGGTTAGTCAGAAGGTCAATTAGTGAATCCGTGAGTGAGGAAAAGAGTCAGTAAGCGCATAAACGATCAAGAATAAAAAAGGAGAACACCGATGCATGTACTGGTGTCCTCCTCCTCCAGTGTGAAGAAAAGGAAACTGGCAACGCTAACACAAGAACGGGGAAAAGTAGAGCAAAGGAAAAAGAAACAGAAGCAAAAAAAAAATCAGTAAAAAATAAGCCACTGCACTTCCTCTTCCCTTCCTCTCATTTTCTCTTTATATCTAAAATTGCCTCGCAGGAAAAGTCTACCTGCAAAAAAAAAAAAAAAAAAAAAAGAGATACAGTGGACGCGCGAGCTAAGCTTTGCACGTAAACTCTCCATGATTCTTTTTCTTGTAAGTCCCCCTTCCTGCTAAGCATACGTATCATTAGGCGGAGGTTATCACTTCGTATCTTTCCACTTACTCTGATATGACTGTAAAAGAAAATCGAACATAATGTATCCGACTTTATTGTTTTAGATGTTGCCTCTCTCGCACAAGGAATACAGTGGGGAAAAGATGGAGAATGAGACGTGGTGGTGGAGGAGGAGGAGGAAGAGGAGGAGGAGGAGGAGGAGAAGGAGGAGGAGGAGGAGGAGGAGGGGGAGGGGGAAGAATGGGTTATTTCCTGAGACGACCTGATACACTTTTTATTTTCCTATTTTCCTCTTCTTTTTTCCTCTCCCATTTTCGTTTTTCCTTATCTCTTAAGTGCGTCTTCCTTGCTCTATTTATTTTTTTGTGATTCTTTTAACATCTCTTTCAGTTCTTTGCATCTCACTCCTTTAATTCCTTTCTCTTCCTGCTTCATTCTTTCGAGACTTCTTAACTGTTTTCATCTCTGTTGTCTGTGTCCTTTTCTCTCAGTACTTTTCCCCTTCTTATTTTCCTTATCTATAGTCTTTAATTCTAATCTATACCCTTCCTCTTCTTTTGAGATAGCATAAAAGTTTCATTCTCATACCTTGCATTATGTTTTCAGCCGTGTATCTAACTTTTCTTTTTCCCAACACCCTATGGACGTATTCATCATTCTTCCCATTATTTCTTATCCATCTCCTCATCCTCTTCAGTTTCCTTATTCTTCAATGCCTTCTTTGTTCTTCTATTTGACATCTCCACCTTCAAGTCCTGTCTTCCTTCTAATCCTCAGCTGTTCTGTACTACTTCCTCCTCTTATTCCCCTTTCTTGAACCATCCTTCCGTTTTCTTACCCTCCAGTACCGTCCTCATTTCTCTCCTTCACACCTGCACCTACACGTCTTCCCTCCCTTCAGGTCCACAACTGCACCTTACTTCCTTCTCCTATTGCTCTCTCTCTCTCTCTCTCTCTCTCTCTCTCTCTCTCTCTCTTCGATCATCCCATCCTTCACGTTGCTTCAGATCACCGACTCCTTATAGCCCTTTCTCCACCTCTTCCACTTCCGAAAGATCCTCTCTTCCTCCCGTTCACCTTCCCGTCTTCTCTCCTTTTCCGGCAATTACCTCCAATCCTGCTGGGAGTCGAGACGGTAACCTGACAGAACGCAAGACAGATGGCGCCCACTTACCGCCGCTCCAGTAAGTAAACACCCACGAAGAACATAACATAATGCTTTTTTTCTGGCTACTCGACATTAAATGCCATTACCTTGCCAGCCGCTGTGAAGGAAAGAGAGAGAGAGAGGGAGAGAACGAGAACGAGAGAGAGAGAGAGAGAGAGAGAGAGAGAGAGAGAGAGAGAGAGAGAGAGAGAGAGAGAGAGAGAGAGAGAGAGAGAGAGAGAGAGAGAGAGAGAGAGAGAGAGAGAGAGCGCAAGGAAGAAGAAAAATTGGTAGACAGCACACACACACACACACACACACACACACACACACACACACACACACACACACACACACACACACACACACACACACACACACAATGAACCTTAATTAAACGCCTTCATTCTCCGCCACTATTACAAAGAGAATTAGGGAAGTATAAATCTCAGTGTTTACGTCTTTTACTAGCACAGATGAGCCCGCTGGTGAGCTGTAATATTTTTTCCCTGGCATCAGTCTCACAAGCGCTGCCTTTCCTTAACCATGGAGAAGCACACAAGAGGTAGACGAAACGGCTTCTAAGAAAAAAAAAAGTTCAACGAAAAGAAAGTAATAGAAAGCAAACCTCGAGAAAAACATACAAACAGGACCCATAATCACTGAGAAATGTTAGTTTACAGCCTTCGACGAGCCTAGATTATGCGCGTATAACTCAGAGCGGCGGGCACACGAATAATAGAGACGCAGGTAACACGGCTGGCGGACACACCTGAGTGGAGCATCCGGGGACTGTTTACCTGTCTTTACCTGGCCGAGAAAACGCTGTGAAGAACACCAATTACAAGCTGTGAATGCTGCCTTGAGGTGTTCTGTTGTGGGTTCTTTCAGGGTGTTATGACCGAAGAAAGAGTGAAAGGGAGACTGGAAGAGAGAGAGAATTGTATGTAGTGTAAAAGGCATATGTAGAAATGAGAGAATGAGAAAACAAGGTCATCTCTCTCTCTCTCTCTCTCTCTCTCTCTCTCTCTGTCATAACCCGTGCCGCGATAAGACGAAGAAAAGACGATCTCTTTGTCGGTGTTGCTCAAACGCGTATATGACCTTTAAGTGTCCTGGCCATCTGGGTGATTCAGTAATAACTCCTGGGTGAGTAACCAACCCGCGCGTGTCCTGTTTGTCGCTAGTCTTGGTGTCGTTGTTACTGTAGCTGTGTTTTGTTGTTGTTGTTGTTGTTGTTGATGGTGGTGGTGGTGGTGGTAGTGTTGTCAGTAGTGGCAGAGATAGTGGTGGGTTTTATAGTGGTGGCTTTGGTGGTGATGATGGCGTTACTTACCACATTTGTTCATGTTAGTGTTTTTGTTAGTTTTTTTTTCTTCATTATTCTTATATATAAGCAATTCATTTATCTCGTAAGGCCCTAACAAACAGGTGTAACCAAACTGTAATGGCCCGTGAGTAATGAGTAAACGAAAGGTTCACTCCCCATCCCCACAGTGCCACGAGCCAGCCCTGCCTCCCTCCCTGACCCCCCCCTCCCCCCCACCTGGTCCTCCACAGCCAGGGGATGTGTCGACAGATACCCACAGGAAACAACGGAGACAAAAGCTTCAAGTGTCCACACTCAACACGATAAACATCCGCCCCTCCCTCCGTTACTCACTCATTCACACACGGACTTTCTCTCCCTCAGTCACCTTATCGCCCTCTCCTTCTCCAACTCCTCCAAATATCATATAATTCACCTGCAGTTAAGGCGCTATACACTCATGTATTTCCTTTGCTACAATTACATTTAAAACACTTATGAAAGTGTAACAAAAGAAAAAAAAAAGAGGTGAAAGAAAATATAACGAAAACTTAAAGGAACCAAGAAGTGACCGCAAGGTGCCGATTAAATTATGAAGTAGAAAACATCAGTGATATATTAAGAAAGATAAAACATAATGAAAACTGTGTGACATTAAATTGTGATCTCGAGAAAGTGAGTTCAAAGTATAAGCCAAACAAGAGTATTGAAGAAAAGGAAAAGGAAGCGAGATGTCCAGTGAAACACTACTTGCTTCTGATATTCCTTTTTAGCCATGTATACACGTACATAAAGTGAAGAGGTGAAACTGTTAAATAAGAAGAATTACAGATTTTTAGTGCAGCATCATGAGACTGCCATGGGTGTTGTGTGCAGCCTGGGCGTGGGCCTGGTACGGGCTGTCGCGGGCTGTGTGGGCGGAAGAGGCAGCAGGGACATATGCAAACGGTGAGGCATTATTAAAAAGGGAGCTTTCAAAGGGACAGAGTGTAATATATAATAATTATGTGACTCTGCTTGAGTGTGCTTGTGTTCTTTGTCAGTCTCTCAGTACACATTTGTTTGTTTCTGTCTGTGTTTGTTTCTCTTACTATTTCTTATACTAATACTGCTGCTGCTGCTGTTACTACTACTACTACTACTGATACTGATACTGCCACTATTACTACTATTACTACTACTACTACTACTACTACTATTACTACTACTACTGATACTGCCACTATTACTACTACTACTACTACTACTACCACTACTACTACTACTGATACTGCCACTACTACTACTACTACTGATACTGCCACTACTACTACTACTACTAATAATAATAATAATAATAATAATAATAATAATAATAATAATAATAATAATAATAATAATAATAATAAGCAATGATAATAATGACATCACGAGGACTCAGGCTGAATCAAAGCACGAGCCTTGGAGTGAGGCATAACCAACGAGGAGAAGCGAGCGTTAGCGGGAATCCCTCACACTCGTCAACATTCAAGAGACGGCGGGAGGATGCTGCTATCTGAGGCCACATCCCCCGCAGCTCTCCCCAAACCCCCCCCCCCCCTCTCTCTCTCTCTCTCTCAAATAACAACAGCAATTGCTCCTACTCCTGCTACTGCTGCTGATGTTGCTATCACATGTCGTGAAGAAGCTCTAGAATCTCAGGAGGGTCATTCCTTCTCTCATGGCCAGAATAGACTTGCACGAAAATCTTGACACACACACACACACACACACACACACACACACACACACACACACACACACACACACACACACACACACACACACACACACACACACACACACACACACACACACACACACACACACACACACACACACACACACACACACACACACACACACACACACACACACACACACACATACATCGACTTATTTGTTAAACGATTCATGTTCTCTGTCAGAGTGCGAGCTGTACGGGGACCGGGGAGTGGCAGCAACAGCACCTGTTATGCAGTTCCAGCGTCGTGTCACCATCAGCTTATTGCCTCAGAATGAGAGACTGGCGGGGCAAATGGTCATTCAGTCTTCCTCTTCCGGCAAGACTTGTGAGTTATTCATTCTTCCAAAAGTTTTAACGATCCAGTGTGGGAAGCAAAAGTATGAGGCGCCCGACGCCTCTAACATCTTCAGTGCTGAAGACGTGACGGACCTGTGGATCGATGTGGATCGAGGCTCTGGGAACAACACTCCATCAACCTGGGAACTCAGGTTGGTGGGGCGGCGAGGGGGGCATCGGGTTCACTTTCTGGCACCCGACACACACCTGCAGCCCCCGTTCACCCTGCGTTGGGGAATGACTCAGAACATTCAGTACGCCTTCAACTGCATAACCGGTGAGGGCTTTTGTTCCATGTCCCGAGAAATGTTTACAGTTGAAATTTCTACACCGTCTTACTACGGAGATAATTTGCTTGCGGAAAGTATGATTAAATGAGAATCCATCCAATCTACTTAAGTAATGTGTGCCTTCCTCCGCCAACAGGCTGCCTCTTTCTCGAGTCGGTGCAGCTGCCTGCCGGTGACCACACATTCTCCCTGCGTCACGACAAAGACTTTATCCAGATGACGCTGGACTGCAGCATCACTTCTTCTGATGACTACAAGAGGGAGCTGTCCATCAACGTAACCACGGACGAGCTTGGCCAGCCAGGGGGACTGAAGGAGATCACGGTGGTGTGGCTCCCAGATCTGGGCCGCGTTGGGGTGCGTTGCTTAGCCAACTCACACACTCGTCTTAGTCAAGAAGACAGCTTTGCACCCAAGTCAGATGTTTCTCTGGTGCACTGCTTCAATTAGATCAAACCAAGAAATGACGCCTATTAAAAATTCTTCGCACGTAAATCTAAAGAGAAATAGTGTAGAAGTTTTTGTCTACATATGTAGCAATAGCCTGTTGCATAATATATCATTCTTACTTACATTTAAAAGACCAAGGCTTAGAGGACATTTGATATATACAAAAAAACTCCTAATACTAACTGAACAATGCGAAATACTGGAAAACGGATATAAAAAAAAGGTTCATAACAATTTCCTAGTTCATTGTACTTAAGAATGAATCGACAAGACATACTTATCTTATAATAAGCCCTCCACCTGTCTACCGTTCCAAAAATACGAATGTGACCCCAAATGTATATTCTATAAATGAATCAAACTAAAATCTAAGCACATTGTCTACATCAAATTTTCGGTGAATATCAATGCCTCAGCTTAAGAATTAGAAGATGCATTCAACGTGAGTGGACGAAGACTTTTGTCGTACATTAGACGAGATGCCGCTTTACATTGCAGGTCCTCGTGGACGGGACTCCTGAAGGCGGTACTAAGTACGAGCCACTGATGAAGAAACGGCAGGTGAATGTGACGGTGAGCGGGGGCGGCGGGGGGCTGGTGGCGGCCTGTGACCCGGGCTTCCAGGCGGTGGCGGGCGTGGATAGCGAAGGTGTGTGTCACACTCTCCCTCTCTTCGTATCAACATTAATGCATAGTCTATGCATCTAATACATTCACCTATTTTCATATCCATTAATTCCCTCTTTGGAGAGAAAAAAAGTATTAAAACAAAAACATTTCATGCACTTTCATTTTTATTGTAGATATCATTATGGCTGTCTCTGTTGGTGATATTCATACAAAGAAGCATCAACTCCTTAAAACTCGCTATGATTCAGTATTTCTATAGATTATGATCGACTAATTAACACTCTCCCATTTAGCATCCACAGCAACAACAACAACAACAAGCGAGCCGTCCACCGTCTCGCCTCCAACCAGCAGCACCACGCCTGACCCGCCAACAGCTGCCATCATCGACCACCACCATGACGGCCACTCTAGCCAATGGCTTCCAGCAACCTTCACCCTCGTGCTTCTTAACCTTCTAGTTACACTGGGCGCTGTTATACTCGTCACGTTCCTGTATTTTCGCACATCAGACGAGCCCACTCAGTTCTCAAGGGAAAACTCGGGCGTCTTGGGGATTTTCACTCGACAGCTGTCCAATCGCTCCTCAACGCGTTCTCAGCGTCGAGGCAGCCAGCGTCGCAACAAGGACCAGAACGAAGCACCGCTGTCAGATCAAGGAAAGGTCGACAGAGATCATGATGGGGATATGCAAGCCACTTCAGAAGCGGCTGGCCAAAGGCAGAGAGTTATCTCAGCTGATTCTTTAGTGAAAATGGAACTGCTATAATGTGATGAAGGTACAGAGGTGCCCGAAAAAAAGGGGAACCTGAAGAAGAGGAAAAAAGAGGATGTAAAAAAAAACTGAGAGAGCCCAACGTGGAGTGCTAACAGAAGTAGGAGTGTTCAAGTTCATGTTAAAAAGCAAAGCGAGAGACAAAGTGTAGGATTAAGCGGAGGCGATAACATCCTCAAACCCATTCGTTTCCCCTGCGTTGGGAAACACTCGCAGTTATCAGCCAGAAGCACATCGATGAGAGACTTCTTGTTAACAGAAGCTACCATTATTTCCTTGGCCTTGGTTCCCTCAATTATTTTCCGAATAGACATAAAAGAAGATTTGTGTATAAATGATGGTGTATACTTAACCAATGGCCTGCAATTTTATGTTTTCGTGCAGAGTGGAATCTGTTCTACTTGTAAATATATTCCGGAGGTATTCATTTATAATTTAGAATTACCATGCTCTACATATTTTTTTTATTTTTGGGGAACTTGTCTGTGCTCGCAAGTCTAGTATAGTTTCTTTATTCATTCCTAGTGTTTGGACTGGCTCCTTTTATTGCAAAGAAAAATAATAAAAATATAAGATTAACATTAACAGATGTCCAATAAATAAGTGTGGAGAGTGCCGTATTTATTTAAAACTTTGTCCCCTTTTATACATTTAATTGGGTTTTGATTTTGATGATCATAACTCGCTCGTTATATTTGTACAAGTGGCCCTCCCATCAGCCCTCCAGACCCGATACCTACTCCGTTCCTCCACCTCTTACAAGTAACACAAATACACGCCCCATAAATTCACCGGTCGAGTGTGTGGAAAATAATAACGATTTAGAGAACTTCCTCCACTAATTGATTTATCACTGGAGGCAGACCACGAGGGCGCCGCGAGCAGGGCCGGGGCGGGGCGGGGAGGAGATAATGAACGGCCGCTGCTTGAGGCCTGGTCCTTTATTTATGATTATTTGCTAGTCATTAGTTCGAGTAGTCCTGCTCGCTGCGCTGTATTTTAGGTTTCATGGAACAGATCTCACTACAGGAGTCCCCACTACTGTTACTTTTAAGAGAATGTATAACTCTTTGGAAGCTATTTTACAGGACACAAAAGTTAATGCTATCAAGAACACAGGTTGCGATTACTTCACATTTTATTAGATTATAAGAAATTTCGTATGACACTTCAGAAGATGCCAAACTGTGCCTTCAGCAACACCGATTCACAAATACCGTTTCTTTTTTGGTGTGCATAACTTTCTGTTCGAAGTCTCTACGGCACCAAATTATATAGACACTTCCATTACCTCAGACTAGCCAAAAAAAAGTGATATTTATGTATTCGAGTTGCCTTTTGTATTGTAAATATTAGAAATGAATGTTGAAATTAAACCCTAAAAAAATCTTCCATGAACGTACTGGCCATTATACACCATAAACCGGGCAGCAGAGGCTCATGTGTAAGTAATTCCAGGTTCTGTAAGGAGCAAAAACGAAAAAACGGACACCCACTATTGCGGTCATAAACTATAAAATGTACATCTAAAGTATTCGGCATTATACGTGCATAAGAGTGTGTGAGTGTGTGTGTGTGTGTGTGTGTGTGTGTGTGTGTGTGTGTGTGTGTGTGTGTGTGTGTGTGTGTGTGTGTGTGTGTGTGTGTTTACTTTTGTCTCTCTCTGTGTATGTGTCTGTGTGTTGGGAGTGAGGGGGAGAGGGGGAGAGGGACGCGTTCAAGTTTATGCTATCAAGTGCGCGCCTCCTCAGACAAGGCCACATTCTTCACGAGATTTAAAATGCAACAAATCCTAACAAACGTCTATAAAACTACCACAAAAAAATGCATCCTGAATAAAAACTTCATCCTGGGGTATTTTACGTACATAAATCACACAGAAGCAAGAAGAAAACAGCGGATATTAGCTCCAGACCTTAACAAAAACTGACACAATTTATAGACACACTCGGAGCCGCGATGAGCCCCAGCTACATGCCCTGTCCACGCCGGCACCATAAAGCATACTTCACACGCGAGACCTCGGAGTGTTTAAGCTGAGAAACAACGATAAACGACCACCGGGAAAGGAAAGCATAAAACACACACGTGGGAAGGAAGACGAGGAGGATAGGAAGAGAAGGGGGTTAGGGAGAGAGAGAGAGGAAATAGGGAGGAGGAGGAGGAGGGAGGGGGGAGTGTATGAAGTACGGATACAGGATAAAGGGTAGCAGGAAGAGTGAAAGAAGGAGAGAGGAAAGGCGGTGACGAGGAACTAGAGGAAATGAAATGACAGAAGCGATGAAAGAAGACATAATAAGGGAAGGAAGAGGAAGACGCAACACAGAGGAAGACGGGCAGGGGCGAGAGATTGAATAAATGTTGAGAGAAGAAAGAGGAAGAATTCAGAACGCAGGAAAGGCAAAGCAGATGAATGAAAGGGGAGAGAAAGTCCTTACAAAAGAATACAGGAAAGCAGAATAAGGTAAGTATAAATGAAAGGAAAGGAATAAAAAGAGGAAGGGAGGAAGAGTAAATATATGTAAAAATACACACACATACTTTCATTATTATTTGTTTTTCAAGGATGCACAATTTCATGGCCTCTTTACATTGACTTCCGATAATTTTCCTTCCTTCCTTTTACTCATCACTAACATTACAGTTTTTCACTACAAATACTACCACTATTAGCCTGGTTTTCTTAGTTATTGTTTTCATAGCCATCATAGAGAAAAAAATACAGAGAGAGATAGGGAGAGAGAAAGAAAGAAAAGAGATAGGAGTAGGTCAAGAGCGGAAGCAGCGACCCCCTGACACCGAGCCCACCATAAAACAATCACAGGCAACTAATACGTCTCGGGGCGCACGATTACTTATACACCGGGAGAGAAAACATATTATAGGTTTTGACATCAAGCCTCGCAGAGCAGCACTTAGGCAGCGACCCGTAAATCATGCCCAGGTAAGCCGGACAGGTGGGCAGCCCGCGTGGTATTTAAACGAAGGGGAACATAACTCACGGGTACGTTGTAATTAGATACATATATTACTCATAGCCAATTAATGAGACAGGTGTGTAATTACGAAAGAAACGTAAAGGTGGCCGGTGATAATTTAGAGGGACGTGACAGGTGCGGGGGCCTAGGTGAAGTATGGGAGGGGGGTATAGGGGGTGGGGGGGGGGTGCGTGTACGGATGGATTAGTATTTGTATGCAGATAAAGGCTCATACAAACACCATCTTCGCCATCAATCAAGTTATAATGACGGACAATGAGAAAAGAGAGAGAGGGGAAGAAAGGAGAATGAGAGAGGGGAAGAGAGGATGAAAGAGGCAGACATGAAGAGAAGGAAGATTGCGAAGTGGATGGAAAACGGAAAAGAAAGTAGAATAAGAGAGGAGAATAGAGGAGGAAAGAGACATATGAAGAAAAGGAAGACTGCGAAGTGGATGGAAAAGGGAAAAGAAAGAAGAATGAAAGAGGAAGAAGGGAAGAGGAGAGGGAGACATGAGGAGAAGTAAGATTAGGATGGAAAACAGTTGCAGGGAGGGAGAGGAATAAACAATGAGAAAGGAAAGTAGAGGAAGAAAGAGGCATAAGGAGTAGAAAAAGGATTACGAGGTGGAAGAAAGACAAATGGAGGGAGAGGGGACGAAAAGAGAATAAGAAAGGGGAAGAGAGAAGAAGAGAGAGACATGGAGGAGAAAGGTGGATCGAGAACGGAGTAAGAGGAGAGGAAAAGATAAGAATGAGAAAAAAAGGAGGAGAGAGAGAGGAGGAAAAACCACATGCAAAAAAGGGATTGTATTGGAAAGTGGATGAAAGGTGGATGGCAGGGGCGAGGAGGAGGGTGCGGGTGACTGGGTTAGAGGGCGGTGGGCTCTTAGTAGGGAGGTAAGTGCAGGCTTATATGCTTTTTTTTTGTTATGTTGTTGTATTACGGAATATCGGCCTCACAGCGCAATCCATCACCCCGGCGTTTACCTGCCACGGCGGTTGATTACGGCCCATCAGGTACTAACAGCCGCCCCACCAGGTGTGTTTAGCGTCGCCCTGTTGTTATTAGGGAAAACAAACACTGCCCTAAGACAACGAATGCTTCAGTCATGGTAAGAGTTTAAGCACACATATTTGCATACCAGTTTATCTATTCTAATATCTATAATTCGATCTCATGTCTTAAGGCTAAGTCGTGATTTTTATATTTTATCAACGTTAAAATATAACCCCAACTTAATCTCTCTCTCTCTCTCTCTCTCTCTCTCTCTCTCGTTTTCTCTCTCGTTTTCTCTCTCCTTTTTGTCTCTCGTTTTCTCTCACGCTTTCTCTCTCGCTCTCGCTCTCCCGGTCTTGGTCCATTAAGAAATACTTCAAAATCGCTTTGCGTATAAGATTAGAACGATAAAAATAAACAGTGGACGGAGTAAGATAGCGGATAATGGAGAGACAGACAGACAGACAGACAGACAGACCGACAGACAGACAGTCGGACAGACTCTATCAATTTGTTAGACTGTGAAGACGTTGTGTATGTTTGTCCCTGCAAACTATAAAGGAAATAAACAGTGAAAGAAGTCGAAGAAGAAAAGTTGAAGAAGAAGCACCGAAACGTTACACAGGAGCTCCGTAGGCTGGTGGCGAGTGAAAATTTCAATGTTATAAAGGATCAATGAACTGATATATTTTTTCTTTAGGTACAGATGTCGATTTAGCCATATAGAAACATGATGCTGCACAAATAACGTGCATTTATCGCCTTTCATGGCACAGGTGAAGGAATATTTTTCAAGGGCAAGCCTACCCTGCCTGCGAAACATATCGATAACCACGTCAAATCTAACAACCAACGGCCACTACCACCACCACAACCACTAAACAATTCATATAAGCCGACCAATGTATTATCTACTTATTAGCAAACATCCAGGAGATAACGACTTACATTAATGAATGTTTGTAGGAATAAATTTAGCGAATCAGTACAGACGAAGCAAAGTTTCCATAGTATCATGAACTTCCACTTCCGGCAGCTCAGAGGCGATCCAACATGCAGTCCATTATTTGACTGACAAGAACATCTAATACTTTTTAGCTTACCGTAAATCCGATCTGTGGGCGTAAATGCTGCTGAATCTAAAACAACATCATGAGAGAGAGATACACGGGTCCTCCCACGGTACTGTTAACGTCCACACTACGCTAAAGGCCAAAGACACCCAGATCAAATGTAACGTCATCCATCCGTCGAGGAATATCTATATAAATAAATAAAAAATTGAAAATCCTCAACACACTCTAATTCAGTCCCGCTCTCATTTCCCGTCCCTGTTGCGGTTATTCAGTCGCGAGTCACACAAAACACACGCACTGGCCCGCCTGTCGCCTAACTGAGGGCTTCCGCCGCCCCGCTCCGCCGCCGGTAAAGCAAGGAAGGAGAGGCAGCCGAGCATGCACGCGCCCCCGGCCGGGTCATTCTGCTTGTCACTTTAGCTTCCACCTGGTGTTTCCGCGGCCCCGGGACAAACAGAAGGATAAATAGGAGGAGAAGGAGGAAGGAGAGGAGGAGGAGGAGGAGGGTGAGAAGGAGAAGCAAAAGAAAGAGGTAAAGGAAAAAGAAGAGGCGAATCTCTTACAATAGAAAATAAGAAACTGAGGTTTAACTACACCTTTCTCGGAGATGCTTGTAAATCCGAAATCAAGGCAGCTGTCCACATAGTTGCTTGTCTTGGTAGAAGCCTTCACGTGCTGACTGTACCTGCAAAGAAAAAAGAGAAGTTTCTTAAAATGTGTGCAACTGTACACTTCATGCACCCAGAACACGAACTTTTATCTTAATAATTAAATAGAAAAGTTTAAAGGCATGTAATCAATATGTAACCAATGGTGCCACGCCTTTCAAATACCAGGGGGACACTTGGTATGCTGTATATTTCGCCCGACGCTTGTACAGTATAGGTATGAGTGTATATTCTTCAGCTTCTCTCCTCTCGTTTTATAATGGAGGGAAGGAAAGGAGGGACAAGGAAATGAAAAGTCGTAGGAAAGCTGGATAAGACAGACGATTGAAAAACATAGCAGAGTGAAGGTATAGGCGGCGTTGTGGAATGAATAGGAGTTACACGAGACTGAAATAGAATGAAAAACAAGGTATAGAACGAAATGGAGGAAGGGATTTATGGGAAGACGAGTGAATGGAATAAGAGGTCGGAGAAATTGGGGGAGAGGGAGAGGAAAGGGATTAGGGATTAAAATGAAGAGATGGAGGGAAGAACCTTACTAAGATGGAAGGGAAAAAACGCCAGGAAGTGGAGGAGAAAGAGTGAAAGAGCAATGGGGGACGCGAATTGCAAGGGGAAAAAAGGAGAAAAATGGGAATGGGAGAGGTGAAGAGAGGAAGATACAAAGATGGAGGGTGGGGCGGGAAGGTGTTCACTCATCCACAGGTGCGTCCATCAAGGTAATGACACTCACCCTCCCCGTAAACCACACGTACCTGTCCATTGTCTACCTGCTTCATTCCTCTTCCCAACTGAAACTTTCCCCTGTTCCACCTGCTCCGACTCCTCCTTCCTCTCTCTACTTCCAACGATTCTTAGTTTCTGCTATATTCATTGTTCTCCCTCATCGTTATCATCATTATGCAAGTGATTATTTCAGAATGACGGAAAAGAAAAAGCGATCGTTGGCAAAATAACAAATCAGGGTGGGTGGGAAACGGAAAACAAACCTTGCAAAACAGGAAATACGTTAAGATTATTAAGCTAGGCAGGGGGGCAGGAAGGGAGAAAAAGATGGAGGAGGATGAGGATGAAGGGGAGGAGCAATAGAGGGGGGAGGAGAAGAGGAGGAGGAGGAGGAGGAAGAGAAGAAAGAGGATGGAAACCATAGCAAACTGTCACTCACCGGTAATCACACGCTTTCTTTGATGAATTCTCTAGGAAAAGATGAAAAAAGAGGGGAAAAAAAGGAAAAGCCGGTTTTGTGCGCTCAGCTAATGACACAGCTAACATGACTAACGACTGTGTGTGTGTGTGTGTGTGTGTGTGTGTGTGTGAGAGAGAGAGAGAGAGAGAGAGAGAGAGAGAGAGAGAGAGAGAGAGAGAGAGAGA
>NC_066525.1:17227429-17274929 GCF_024679095.1 Eriocheir sinensis | reverse complement strand
TCCTGTCTTCCCACTTTTCCCTGTCCTATCCCTTTCACCCGGTTTTCTCTTTTACCTCTCATCTCCCTCCCTCTCACGCCTCCCCCTCTCTCTTGTATAATTTCCCCCCTCCCACCCCTATCTTCCCTGTTTCCCGTCTCTCCAATCGTCCCCCAGAAACAAGTAGGCTCAGAAGGAGGAAGAGAAGAGAAGGAGGAACACAAAAAAAACACTAAGGAAGAACAAATAACAGCAGAACTGATGGTCCTTGCGAAGATGTTTGTGACAAGCTACACTAACTATCTAATCAAAGGTGGCAGAGGAAGGACAGCAAAGGCAAAGGCTCCTTCCCACCCCCCACATCCCTCCAGCCAAAGCTGGCAGGAAAGGAAAAAGAACCATGCAGCATGGGAAAAACTGCATGGAAATTATGTAGGAAAGAAGAGGAGGAAGAAGCAAAGCTGAAGATTATGAAGGAGAAGAAGAGAAGGCGAAGATGAGAGAACCCTAGAAATAAGAGGAGAGAGAGAGAGAGAGAGAGAAAACGGGGAGCAGGAATAGAAGTTGAAGGAAAAGAAGATGAAGGAGAAGGAGGAGAAGCTGGTGAAGGTGAAAAACACCTAGAAATAAGAGGAGAAGAAGGCGGAGGAAAAGAAGGAGAAGATGAAGGAGAAGGAGGAGGAGGAGGAGGGGAAGCTGAAAGATGGCTAGAAACAAGAGGAGACAGAAACGAGGGGAGAGAAAAACGAGAAGGAGGAGGGGGAGGAGGAGGAGGAGGAGGAGAAGCAGGAGGGAAGGAGGTGTGAGGTCCTCCTAGGCGGGTCGGTTCCTGCAATGCCCCGCCTGCCCCGAGAGTTATCACCTCGAAAAATATATATATATATATACCAAGAGATGGATCGCGATGGCAGGAGAGGATAATCTTACACGTAGCTCGGGCTTAATTTAATTTACAGCCATTACTCCTGCCTCGGCGCACTTTAGAAGAAGAGGGAGGGAGGGAGAGAGGGAGTAGGGGAAGATGTGGGTGTGAGTAAGGGAGGGAAAGGAGAAGAAATAAAGAGAGGGAAGATGATGGGTGAGCTGGAGGGTGAAGGAGGATGGAGAGTGAGGGTGCAGGAAGAAGAGGAGGAGGAGGAGGAGTGCATGGAGAGGAATGGAGGAGGAGGGAGAGGGAAGATATAGGTGGGTGTGGGTGAGGGGAGAGGGAAGGGAGGAAGAAATGAAGAGAGGGAAGATGATGGGTGAACTGGAGGATGAAGGGGGATGGAGAGTGAGGGTGGAGGAAGAAGAGGAGGAGGAGGAGGAGTGCAGGGAGAGGAATGGAGGAGGAGGGAGAGGGAAGATGTAGGTGGTGTGGGTGAGGGGAGAGGGAAGGGAGGAAGAAATGAAGAGAAAGACGATGGGTGAGCTGGAGGGTGAAGGAGGCTGGAGAGTGAGGGTGCAGGAGGAAGAGGAGAAGGAAAAGGAGAAGGAGGAGGAGGAGGAGTGCAAGTAAGGTTAAGGGTGAAAATCGTCTTGAATTAGCCTCCCTCCTTGTGCCCGACAAATTGCAAACACGGACTTGATAGCACTGCCGACAATAAATCAAGGAGAAGAAGAGGATGGAGGAGGGGGAAGCTGCACACACTCTCTGACTCTTTCTGAAACTGATCTGAAGAAGGTTAAAAGAAGCATTGGATACGTTGTGTTGGACGGTGAGATCAGAGGCAGGAAAAGAAGAGACGGAGAAAAGAAAAAATGCAGAAAAAGAAGAAACAGGAGGTAGAGAAATTGAAAAAGGAGGAGGAGGAGGAGGAGAAGGGAGATGAGGAAACGAAGCAGGTAAAGGAGAGGTATAAGGGGATGAAGCCAGGGGTCAGAGGTGGTTGCTAAAGGTGAGAAGAGCTCTAATTTACACCTTATCTCTAGCAGGTGTCTTTCTTCTCCCGCTCTTAAGTAAAAGGTCGGATGGCGAAGCGGGAAGACGGAGAAAGGGAGGAGAGAGGAGGAAAGAAGAACTAAAGGAAACAGCAATGGATACATGAACACATAGGCAATAGAAGAGAAGGAATAATGAAGAAACTGAAGAGAGAATACAAGAAGAGTCGGAAAGCTGGAGAAAGAGAGAGGGATAAAGGTGATGCGGGGTGTGAGGCAAGATACAAGAAGAGAGAGAGAGGGCGAGGGGAGGATGGAAGGGAGATGAGGGCGTATGTTAATAACTCATGAGGAGAATAATAACAGTCCGTGGCGGGGGCGGGGAGAGTGATGGGTGTGTGCCTGCGTTCCTTCCCTCGACTGATTGTCAGGCCCGAATGTGTTATGAGCCGCCGCGCCCATCCGTCACCCGCCGCCAATTACCCTGACACCATACCACCCCGAGGAGAGCGCGTGTCCATCTGGGCCAACGTAAACACTGGTCCGCTACAGGTGACAGGCGGCGGTAGAAGTGTAGAGGAGGAAGTGGCTCTGAAGGTGAAAGTTATGGGGTTAGTGGAGGTGAGCAAGGAGAAAGCAGAGGTAAGGAAGGTTCATAGCAGGGAAATGACAGAAAGAGTGAGGCAAGAAGGGATAGTTTTGAGGATAAGTGTAAGGAGAAATGAGAGGGAAAAAATACGAAAATTAAGCAGCGATGTGGGGGCGAGAGAATGGGCAAGGCAGAGGCAGTGAATGAAGAGAGTTCGAAGTAGGAAGAGGAAAAGGAGCATGAACAAGGGCAGAGACGAAAATAAGTAGGGAAAAGGCGAGTAAGGAAAGACATAGAAGGAGGAGGACAAGGAGGAGGAGGAAAAGAAAATAAGGTTAAGGGAGAACGAAGAGAGGGGAAAGAGGAGGAGGAGGAAAGAGGAAAAAAAGGTTGAGGAAGATAGAAGAAGCCACGGAAAGAAGAAATGGAAGGAAGTGAAGAAAAGAAGAGATGGAAGCAGGAGAGGGAGAGTAAAAGAAGGGAGGAGGGAGAGTAGGCCAGGGGAAAAAAAGCGAAGTAAGGATGAAGAGCAAGCAATAAAAAAAAAAAGATGAAGGAAGAGTAGACGTAGGAGGAGGAAGAAGGAGGGTAAGAAGGAGAGTCAAGGAGGAGACTAAGAAGGAGAGGAGGGTAAAGAGGAAGAGGAGGAGAAGGAGGAGGAGGAAGAGGGTAAGGAGAAGGGTAAGGAGGGAAGGCAGGGAAAAATAGCGAGGTGGGGAGAGGGCGAGGGTCGGGCAAGCAGAAGTGAGGGTCATTATGTATCGCGGGGCGGAGCGTGATGCCAGCCACGCTCCGCTGCCCCTGACGGACGCTCGCGGGGCATAAGGAGCGTTGAGGTGGGAGCTGAAGGTTTGTTTAACACTGACGTGAGGAAACAACCCACTCCAAGAGAACCCAAGTACCCGATCCTTCTCTCTCTCTCTCCACCTATCTATATCCTCTATATACCTATTCTATTTAGCTTTTCTCAATCCCTCTCTTCCTTTTAGTTCTCTCTTCCTTGCTCTTACCTGCCAGTCCCTTCGTTCCCTCTCCACTTTCAGACTATCATCTCCCTCTCTTCTCCTCCTCCTCCTCCTCCTCCTCCTCCTCTTCCCTCTTCTCCTACTCCTCAAGGTGGCAAGCCGCCGTCACGCTTCTTTTACAAATTTAGCAACGAGTGTCGGGACGTTTTCCTTCCCTGAGTCTCGCGCGGATCCATGACTCAAAGAAAATAAAATCAGGGTTTGACCTCTGCTCGGTGACTGCCCTGCTCTGCCCTCACCCGCCCTGCCCTGCCCTTGCCTGGCCTGCGCGCATGACTGACTAACTATAACTGGTTCCCTGAAAAGCTACTATTCTCGAGGGCAACGCTGTAACTTTTCCTTGCAGCTTCGGTTCGTGGGTAATGAAAACATAATATACTCGAAGGGCTTGCAACGTCCACTTTTTCTCTCTTGTATAACTCGTCGTTCAGCTAAAGTTACGGAAAAGCTCTGCACGAAGCCAACAAACGTTACTTATTTACTTAGTCAATTTTTTGGAGAGCACGACAGACTGAGTATTGGGTCGGGTTTCTCATCCATAGCTATTACAGAACGATTAATGGAATATAGTGCTGCGGGCGGGCGGTTGGGCGTCTGGGTGGCTAGGTGGGTTTCGGAAGGAAGGCAGGTGGGTGGGTTGGAGAGAGGAGGAGAGGTAGGTAGGTAGGTGGGGGGAGTTAGGGAAGATGTAGTGTTAGTGTTGCTCCTCGTACCAAAAACAAGACCCTGAACGCCGGACCTGTCACCTTCCAGCGCCGCTTTTCCTGTTTTTTCCTCTCCGTGTTGTCCTTACTTGGCCGCGGCGAGCCAGTCCCGCCGCCACAGCGGCTCCCAAGGGATAAGGTTTTCACAATCAGCCGCTGTTACGCGTCTCTCCTCGCGGTGGAGTGAGACGTGCTGATAGCGAGGAAAAGAGAGGTGGACATAAAGCTCCTCTTGACACAGCCAATCCGTTACGGAGCGCATCGACGCCAAGTTATGCCTGTACACTGTAAAATCAAGCGCCGTTGCGTCTCCTTTCGCGGCAGAGTGAGACGTGGCGACGGTGAGGCGAAGAAAAAGACGGACATGAGGCTTCTTTCGCCAGGGCTGATCCCGTGTAAGGCAAAAAGAAGCAAAGTATCAAGTGAGGTGGAGGCTTCACCCAAAGGGGCCGAGCGTGGGCTACCCGCAGGTGGAGAAGAGTGCGATCCTACCGGACCTCTTTTTATAGCAACTTTAGAAACACCCCTTCCGTCGCTCACCTGCCTCGCATCGGAGCCAATCAACGGGTCGGACCAGCCCCGCCAGCTTCACCTCGCTGATCCGGGCTTGATCCAGCGGCAGGAACCCAAAGAACTCGAAAGCCTTCCGTTGTACCATGATTACAGAACGTTGCCTCTTTCCTCTTCCCTAATCTTGCTTGGCCCCTCCTCCTCTCCCCAGCATCTTGCGTCTCCTCCTCCTCCAGCTGCTCTCCTCCTCCCCCTCCTCCTCCTCCTTCTTATCCAAAATGTCGAAGTGAGAGGGAACAATCGCTTTTTGTGTGTGGGGGTCCGGCGGTTTTCTTTTGAGGGAGCGGCGACATGAATCACGGCGGAAATAGTAGTGACGACGGCACAGGGTAAACCGAGATAATCGCTCCAAAGTGACGGAGGTAATTAGAAAAGCTGAAGAGGTGGTGGGTAAGGCAGCAGCATCGCCGTGTACGAAGGTGAGTGATGCTTAATTACCGAGCCCAATCACGACCTTATCATATCATGCACAAGGAGGGGAGGAGAGGAAAGAGAGTAGAGAGAGAGAGAGAGAGAGAGAGAGAGAGAGAGAGAGAGAGAGAGAGAGAGAGAGAGAGAGAGAGAGAGAGAGAGAGAGAGAGAGAGAGAGAGAGAGAGAGAGAGAGAGAATGGACGAATAGACAGGCACACAAACAGGACAGTGACACAAACAGAAAGATAACAAACATACATACATTCAGACGGACAAACAGAATGAGAGACAGACACACGGACGTACCTCGAAGCCAAACAAGACAGCTTAAGACATGGGACACAAATAATAACAGCGAACAGACAGACATGAGACAAAAACAGACAACCAACAAACAGATACAACCGTCAACAATCATCACAACTACTTCCCCAACGTATTTTGACCCTTAACGAAAAGAAAAAAAATATAAACGAGAGAAACAGGTGAGGCGTGAGTGATCCCCTGCCCACCTGAATCTCTCCTCCAGGTGGCCAGACAGGCGGTGCACGGGCGAGTCAGGTACACACACGGGACGCCTAATAATGCTTCTCAGGTGAGTCTGTGTAGCGGCAGGTGATGACCGGTGACTTGGATCTCCTCGAAGTGGAAGTGCCTGTTTGGTTCTATTTTTATTAACCTCTCATGATAATACCCACCCAGCAACACCTCACCCCACGCACATATTGAAAGAGGATAAGGAGGGGTAGTAGTGGTAGTGGTGGTAGTAGTAATAGTGGTGGTAGTAGTAGTAGTAGTAGTAGTAGTAGTAGTAGTAGTAGTAGTAGTAGGTGCTATTGTTGCTTTCACTTATTTTTGTTGTTGCTGGTCTTGTTATATGAGAAGAAAGCGAAGGAAACAAGGAGGAAGTGGAAGAGCAAGAGGGAGAGGGGGGGGCGGGGAGAAGGAAGAGGAGGAGGGCCCATAAGAACTGTAATGCAACACTGTAACGAGCGTACATGACCTTCATTTGAACTGGTGTGATGAATAGTGATGACTGCCTTAACGACTGTGATGAATGGCCGGCAGCAGACCGCTCCCAGCCCGCCTCTGTCACCACACGCGGCCGTTCATCACAACGCATCCTCATTTATATGTAAATTTATCACTCGTGACTCCCGACTGGGCCCAGGAAATGGCTCCGTCTTAATTTCGGGCTCCTTATTTGTTACGGGAAAACACATGTATGTATAAGGGGCGCAGGGTGGGATGAGAGAGAGAGAGAGAGAGAGAGAGAGAGAGAGAGAGAGAGAGAGAGCAATCTCCTTACGTCGTTATCATGATAAAGAAAAGCTATTAATCATCTAGTGCTTTATCTTACAATTGCTTTTTATACAACACAAGCACATTCTATCTCTCTCTCTCTCTCTCTCTCTCTCTCTCTCTCTCTCTCTCTCTCACACACACACACACACACACACACACACACACACACACACACACACACACACACAAGGCTCCTTCAACCTTTGCCTTGACTCCTAATTTCGAAAAACCTGTCGAGGGATCGCGAGCAACCATTATCTTAGCCGGGACCTTCACCCTGCCGCCAGTCACCCCGCGGACGCCCTCACGCCCTCACCGCCTCCTGGGATGTACCGAAAACCTTCAGCTGCGTTTGTGATAATGAGTTTAATTGTCCAATAATTGTGTTTTTCTCCTTTTGTTTGGCGCTTTCATCAAAGAGGTAAACTGGTTTCTTATTTAGTTAGATATTATTAATTATGTATGTTTGTGCGTTTGGTAAAGTAGCATTCCCTTCACTATGTCATTATCCAACTTACCATCACTTATAAACGAAACTGGAAGCATTGATATCCGTCTTACTTACAATTAATAAAAGTTTCAACGGCACACTTCACAGCTCCTTCTCAAGCCCAACAAAGATCCCACCGGCTGGTTATCCATTAGGGTTCATCAAAGTTGCCAGCACGCGTATAGCCCAATCCCTGGTGTTTGTTTACTCTCCGCCCTGAGCCGACACCCATGTAACACACACAAAGCAAGGCCGGGCAAGAAGGTTACACAGCCCCGCAGATAAGGCCGCCACTGAGAAAGGCTGAGAGCACTTAAAAGAACCACCTTAGACCTCACCTCATATCTGCCTCACACACACACACACACACACACACACACACACACACACACGTTACCCGACACCCTCAGTCAGCGGAGAGGCGGCGTAATGAGGTGCGCGGCGTCCTCCCTGTCACCCTGCCAACCATCGGGGCCATCAAGGTCACGCGACGCCCTGACACGTGGGGAAGACGAGTCCGCTGCTTGTGGGAACCCGTCACACCGCCACCACCCTCCGCAGCCTGGTCTCATCGGGTTGGCTTTTATACTGCTTTAATCCTTTCGTCCTCTCATCGTCCCCTGGCTCCTCCTCTTGTGCAGTTTGATTCTTTTACGAACCCTTTCCTGCTTTATTTTATCTTTCTTTCTTTCCTGCTTGTGTTGTTGTGTTTTCTTTCGTCCTCTACGTCTTTAGTTTTGCTTTTGGTCCTGTTGTTGTATTGTTGATGATGATGATGTTTGGTAATGCTTTTATTCCTGCAATAACTTTCTTCTTCTTTATCTTTATCTTTTTCTTTTTCTGTTTCTTCTTTTTCTTCTTCTTCTTCTTCTTCTTCTTCTTCTTCTTCTTCTTCTTCTTCTTCTTCTTCTTCTTCTTCTTCTTCTTCTTCTTCTTCTTCTTCTTCTTCTTCTTCTTCTTCTTCCTCCTCCTCCTCCTCCTCCTCCTGATGGTAGAATCCTTATTCCTACTACTCCTTTACTCCTTCATTCTTCCACCAGGAATCCTCCTCCACCACAACCACTACTTGTCCCTTCTCTCCTCTCGCTCCTCCACCTCCTCTCGTGCTCACCACTTCCTCCTCGGACAACATGTAGGTATGACTTATGTATTTTCTTCGCCACGAGGAAACTGTCGGCTTAGCTTCATTTTCCTTTCGCCACGGCCTGAGCGGCGGCCTGATGAGACAGCCGCGGTCCGCCAGGTGTGTTTCAGGTGGGAACATGAAAAGAGATCAAATGCCACTAAACTTCGCTCATCCACCGGACAAAAAAATAACGTTCCCACTAACTATCAGATGTGGGTTTCAGTCCTTTGGGTTCGTTCCGTTCAAATAGTTTTAATGTAGTTTGATAAAGATCGAATGTATACGTTTTACGGTCACCCATTAGTCAGTAAGTGAATCTGATTTTTTACACACCCTGTACACAAAAAAAATACGATTAATTTTTACCTGATGAGTTTTCTTTGCATACGAATCCTTGTTCTGGAAATAAATGATGTATACAAAGGTTATTAATGACCTTAGCTACGTAGTTCACTCACAATAACGCATTTTATTACATGAATCTAAAGGTTACATTATAAACACTAATCTTTCTCTGGCTATTAAAGATCTTACAAAGCTTACTACAAAAATACACATCAACAATCAATTCCTCTGGGCGGCCGCAGGGGAATATATATCTTAGAAAAGTTAATTAATTTTCCGATACGTCTAAGGCACCGCTGATACCGTGAGGCTTAACGAACGTCCTGGCGGTGGCGGTGAGGGCGATCGGTCAGGGTGTTGTCAGCGTAACTATTATTTTCGCCGCGTCTCTCCCAGGCTGTGATTTCAATGCTGTAGTAAGGAGGAAGGCTTGGCGGGCCGCTGACAACCCCGTGCGGAGGCCGGCCACGGGGGGTGATGAATGAGGCAGACTTAATGGCTCTACGGCTTCTTTGAAAACACACACACACACACACACACACACACACACACACACACACACACACACACCAAAAAAACACCTACACGCACCACACAGGTAGACGGCACGATGAACTATTTTATTCTTTCGTCCTCAGAGTGTGCACGTAGCCTCTCGCGGGACGTGGTTAGCTGTGCGGTAAATATGCATGAAGGTAAAGCAAACAGAAGACACCCGGACAGGTAGGTACACGTACATAGGAGAGGTCGACACAGGTGCCCTAACCAAGCAGAGGGGAGGAAGGTAACATTCTAATCTGCAGTATCTCAGAGAAGAGAGTAAACACGAAATCGATGTCTCCTTTACGGGAAGCGGTCGACAAACAGCAGTGAGCAGGCAGTCGGCGCGGCGGCCCTTATTTGTCCCAGTGACGGAGAGGAACGAAACCCCGAGACGCCCCCTGCTGCTTGCCGCTGATGCCTCCCCGAGATGGCAAACGAGCGGACCAGCTGGCCATCACGGAGAGCCGAGGAGGAAGGAAGGAAGGCAAGGAGAAACACAGAGAGGAACGCATGTCGAGGAACGCATACAGACAGGGAGTAGGGTAGGCAGTACACAGGGAAGTATATGAACTCGGAAACATGGAGTAGTAAGGCAAAAGGAGGGCATGTAGTGAGGCAAGGTGGAAGACAGGAAGGAGGAGAGCGATGCAGGAATGCTATTAGTAAGGTAGGTAATCAGTCAGTCAGTCTAGCAAGGAGAAATGCAAACTGGAAGCATGGTAGAAAGGTTAGTTAGAGGACAGGTGGACACAGGTAAACAGGAAGTAAGGTAAACCAAAAGACAAGAAGACAGGAATGCAGAGAGACAGATGTGAAGGGAGGAAGGTAAACACTCTGTGAGGGGAGGATGATTTAGTATGTAGGAATGAGGATGAACAGGTATGTAGGCCGATAAGCAGGGACGCAGGTGAGGAAACAGCCAGAAAGGTAGGAATAGTGTACTAGGCAGGTAAATAAGCAGACAGGTACACAGATAAAAAGGTAAAGATATGGTAGTAGGAAGGCAGACAGATAGAAAAAGACATCAGAAAGGCAGACAAGCATGCAGACGGACAGAGAGACAGACTAAAGGCAGACAAGCATGTAGGCAGTCACATAGATGGACAAAAGACAGACAGGCGCGCTGGCGGGCAAATAGAGACTGGCAAGCAGGTAGGCACACAGGCCCATTGGAACCAGGCACGCATGCACGCAGCCAGGTAGCTTCTGGGGAGCAAATGAACTTCCATCCTCCTCCTCCTCCTCCTCCTCCTCCTTCCCTCCTCCTCCTTCTTCTCCTCCTGAAGCAATGAGCACCTGAGATCCGGCTGGCCCACACAGGTGCACGTCGTAATGGTGAGTAATGGTATGCGCGCCTCACCTGTCTTTAGCTCTGCCGTGACTGCCCCGACTCACTCATGCGCCGGCCAGACCGAATCATTACGTGCATGGAGAGTGGTCGCTAAGGTGGTGGTGCGGGGGGGATAGTAGTAGTAGTAATAGTAGTAGTAGTAGTAGTAGTTACAACAGTAAAACATATGCCGGTAAGATGAATTACAGAAAACAACTGACTGAAGGCAAGGAAGTGTAGGCCAAGGGTAGTGGTGGTGATGGTGACGGTGGTGTGGTGGTGGTGGTGGTGGTGGTGGTGACGGTGGTGTTGGGGGTGAAGGAGGCAAGAAAGGGTGTCGCTTCCTCTACCCCCAGCCCGCCAAAACAACCCGGATTAATATCCACGAGAAATAAAAAGAATGTTTCCTTGTGTTGGAGACTGAAAGCATTTCCCTAACCGAGCAGGCGATGTTGTTATCATTGCTGCCGCTGGTTTTGTTTAGATTACCATTATAGTTACCGCTGTTATTGTTGTTATTATTATTTATATTCTTATTCTTATTATTTGTCATCAATTATATTTTGTGATAATTTATAGTATTTTTAGTATAACGCAGTCTCTACACAGTATAGGGAAAATCTATATAAATTTCTATTTTGGGAGCGGCGAGTAGCAGCCTTTTTTGTGTGTGTACTCTTTTTGTTGCCCTTGAGCCGCATCCATTGATGTAAAAAAAAAATGTCTTTCTATTCATCTATCTATCTATCTATCTATCTATCTATCAATCTATCTATATCCTTCGTTCTGCAACTATGAAGCATATGTGGGTTGCGTGAGTGTAAGTGCGAGTGAGTGACAGTGAGGGAGCTGTAATGATGCAACCCGGAAGCACACACACACACACACACACACACACACACACACACACACACACACACACACACTCAACATTTTAACAACTTCACCACCTGATACGCCTCACCCCAAAAAATAGTTGCCATCATTACGCTTGAAATTGAGACAGGAAAAGAAAAGGAAAAAGAAGACACGAAATTCACTAAAGAGCTAAATCTTGCTGACTAAGGAAACTTAATTGAGAGAGGAGAGAACAGAAATCAAAGAAAAGAAACCAGGAACAAAATAATACAAATAGTTAAATAAGAAATACATATAGAGGATAAAAAAGGGAGATAGTGGTATTTAAATAAAAATGGGAAAGAGAATAGGCCTAAGGAGTAAATATATAGTTGGAGAAGTAGGCATAAGAAAAAAAAATCCTCCACTTTTATTTTTCTTCCAGTCTTCATTTTTTTTCTGTCTGTCCATCATTTCCTCTTTATCTTGTCTTCCTTCCTACCGTCCTTCCTCGTTCCTCTATTATCAGGAGCAAATCGTTCCCTAAATGTGCCAGACCTCCCGTAAGTGTGTGTGTGTGTGTGTGTGTGTGTGTGTGTGTGTTTATATATATTTTTTATTTATTTACGTTTGGTATGGATGGAAACCATACTAGGGTAGCTTTCCATCATCAAACAGAGAGCAAGTTCAATGATATTTTTTTTTAATAGTAGTCAAAGCATAAGTGAACATTAAAAGTAAAAAAAAACTAAAGTAAATAAGATCCTTACGCTAAAAAGAAAAAAAAACACTTCTTCCTACACGTACAAATAAAGACAAACACTCAACATAAAAAAAAAACGAAACGAAAAACACAAAAAAACACGATTCTCCCCCAACTTCTAAACGTCACACACACACACACACACACACACACACACACACACACACACACACACACACACACGCATTAAACAAACAAAGAAAAACACCACCGGGCTCTCTTTCCTCTCCTATCACAATTTGCCGCTCTACAATTCGATCACTATCCCCTAGCCACGCACAATTCTCCTTACCCTTGTTTTATCTCCCTCTGTTTTTTTAATGGAGAGAAAGAAGACCTCACGTTGCCTTCTCGTCCTCTAAAACCTGACGGAACATCGCTCAAAGTTACGATTTCGCCGATGATTACTTTTATGGCTATCGGATGAGGTGGAGGCGGAGGGGGCGAGGGAGGAGGAGCAGCAGGAGAGGAAGGGGAAGGAGGAGGGAGTCGGATAATTAAGGTGTTCCATAAAATGTGCATAATTCCTCCTGATTGTCGCTCCTTCCCTTTTATCGGATGATCATGACAGGTTAAGATGTTTCCTCAGTGATGGATGTTTCGTGTCTCTTCCTTTGCCAGCTTTTTTTTTTCTCTCTTCCTCATCCTTCCTCCTCTTTCCCCCATTCGCGTCCTCCGCTTCTTCCTTGTCTTCCTCCCTCACTCATCTCTTTTCTTCTCGCTTTTCATTGTTCTCTTCTTTCTCCAATTTTATTTATTTTTTGTTTATTTCCGTTATCTTTTACTGTATTATTTCTCTTTTTCTACTTCCTTTTTCTTTTATTTTTTCCTTTTGCTCCGTTGCTTTTCCTGCTCTGCCTTTTCTCCTTCCTTTTCCTCCTCCTCAACCTCCATTTATTTTTTTTCTTATTTTTTTTTTCTTCTTCCTTCCCTCTCCCCCTCTTCCTCCTCCTATTCCTCCTCTTTATCCTCCTCGTCGTCCTCCCAGTCCTCCTCCTTCTTCACACCTCCTCCTCCTCCTCCTCCTCCTCCTCCTCCTCCTCCTCCTCCTCCGATATTTCTATGCCATCTTGTAAATTCAAGTCGTGACTCCTACCTTCGTTCCTTCACTTCCTCGATCTTTATTTTACATTTTACTTTTTCTTTCCTTAGCAGGGTTTCGCCTTTCCATTTTGGGGGATTTTATATTTACTTATTTTAATGATTTTTCGCACTCTATCTTTTTCTTTTCTCTTCCGCCTCCCTTTTATTTTGTGGTTTCGTTCTCACTTAATAAGGATGAGGTGAGTGTGTTCCTTCCTATCTCCTCCGTTTCGCCTTCCTCGGTTTTTCCATTTATTTTCTGATCACGTTTTCACTGTATCTCTCTCTCTCTCTCTCTCTCTCTCTCTCTCTCTCTCTCTCTCTCTCAACGGGAAACATTTTAATAAAGAAAACAAAGAAAATACATGGCTAGGGAAACACAAAAGGACAAGCTCAAAAGAAAACGATTGAGCAATGAAAGATGTGAAGCGAAAACTAACCTAAGGAACATTAAAGTAAACTAAGCCAAGGAAACGCTAACCACAGGGAAGGATGAAGAGGAAGGCAGAACAGGGGATTAAAAGAATAACATCAATAACTATGTGCTGCCCTTATGCAAAAAAATACCCACATTCTATAACACTGAATCACTAATAACTATAAACTAGGACTGAAACTAAATTACTGATAACCAAAAAAATAATAGGAACTGAATCATTAAAAGCAATAAAAAAAGTTAGAGCTGAAGGTTTGATAACGTTAAAAAAAATACTAATGGCACTATTAATAATAACCATAAAAAAATATGCTTGAAACTGAGTATTTAGTAAGTATGAAATATAAGGAAAATTGGATACCTATAAAATTTCTTGTAAAACACCTATAAATACCTATAAATAAATACTCATAATAAAAAGGTTGAAGGTCATAACGGATACCAATTGACAAATACATTAAAAAGTATAAACACATGAACAGCAGGAGGAGAAGAAAACGAGAGGAAAAGAGAAGGCATCAGGTTGTTTTTTCTTCATCACCAATTGGCCCAAAAAGGAGAGGATGGAGATAGAGGTTGTAAGGAGAGAAATAGTGGGGATACGATAAGGTGCTAGATTAGTGGCAGGAGAGAGGAGAAGAGGAAGAGGAGGAGGAGAAACATGACCTGTAGGAGGAGCAGGAGGAGGAGAAGGAGGAGGAGGAAGGAGGAGGAAGAAGGAGATACACTCTTTACCTCACACCTCCTCCTGTCAATAATGGTGAGGCGAGGGGCGAACACAAAACCGGTCTCTACTAATAGCAACTTTCCTCCTCCTCCTCCTCCTCCTCCTCCTCCTCCTCCTCCTCCTCCACCTCCTCCAACTCCTCCTCCTCTTATCCTGCTCTTCCTCCTCTTCCTTCGTCCCTGTCTTCCTCATCATCGTCATCTCATATTTGGGGGGATAACTTGTAATTATATTGAATTTAACGTGTATTTTTCTCAATCAATCTGTCTATCTATCTATCTACTTTATCTATCTACTCCTTGCTCTTCCATCTATAGTCTCTCTTCACGCCATCTTCCTTGTTTTCCAGATAAGGAGGTGACCTGGATCTGATTAGGGAGAGGGTGGGCAGGTGTCAAGCAGGTGAAGAGTCTTGCTCAGGTGTGTTATTTTCCTGGGAGGGGCACACTCTTCATTGATTATGTGGCTCCTGTGGCCGGTTTACTAAGTCTGTGGGTGGACAGGTGCATGGGTGGGTGGGAGGATGGATGATCGAGGGGGTGAGTGGATGTAGTTATACCCGTGTTGGAATATACAAAGAAGGGGATATTGGGTGTCGGGAAGTGTAGGTGGACGACAGGATGAAAAATACGTGTTAGTGAGTTGTCTACAGAAAGAAGATACACGAGAGAAGCTGCAAATTAGTGATGCCAGTGGTATGGATGGCTAACTAGTGGATGCTAAATAGTTTCGATTATATATAGGAAGGAAAATGCGTTAGGGAGAGGTTGGAAAGGTAGGGGAATAGTAGGGAATGTTAGAAAAAAAAAAAGACAGTACTGGAAGGATAACTGAAATAAACTTGCTAAGGAAAAGAAAGCTGTGGGATAGGATTGGAAAGACTGTAAAGAACAAAATGAAAGACGAAGGAGCAGGCATAAGATGACGCAACAAAACTGGTTAAGACAAAGACGTGGTAGGAGGAGGAGAGAATCATTATTTCTTATGTTACAGTAGCCAAACCTGGAGCCAAATTCAAACATAAAAATGACTCTATGCAAACAAAAGACGAGTTCAAATCAAACAAGAGACTAGGCGTAAGAAGTGTAGGATAAAAAAAATTAAAAAGTTTCATTCAGGGGCTTACCATTGATGTGCTTTAAGACAATGGCAGGCAACACTTAAATGCAAATTGCGCTTGATAAGGACTAAAGCCTTTTTTTTTCACTTCAATGGCAGGATGCTCAAAAAAAGATCAATACTGTACACGTTGGGCTTAATAAACATAAGAACATAGGAACGTAAGGAGTCTGCAAGAGGCCGGTTGGGATTGCACAAAGCTACATATACAATAAAAAAAAAGCAGACAAACGATAGGGGGAAAAAATACTAACAATCTATACATCAAGAAAAGGCAGGAATAAGAGAATAGGACAGTGAAGGGAGCGCGGCTATAGAGGGAGGGTGAAGGGGTGAAGGGTCGTGCGGGATAGATGGGGTTCTTGGCCAGGGAGTGATGGAGGTTATCTGCGGGGGAGAGCCAGAGACTGATGCTGGGTCTCAAAAGAGTGATGGGATCCAGCAGGCTTGACTGATGGCCTGGCTGGTAATGGGGAGGCGAAGGCAAAATTCATGGCTACGTACAGTGGTGCCTTATACGTAGAGGGGGAGGAAAGTGATGCTGGTGAAGAGGGTGAAGAGGAGATGGAGGAGGACTAGGATGAAGAAAAGAAATACCCCCAAGAAGTGATGCTGGTATATAGAAGGTGCGAAAGAAGGTAGAAGGAGGAGGATGAGGAATAAAGAAGTGAAGCTGGTATAGATGAGAACAAAAAGGAGGTGAAAGAAGAATGCAAAGAAGGAGCAAAAAAAGACTAAAAAGAATGAATCTACAAGCAAGGTGAGACAAAGTGGTAAGGCGAATTAATGACAGGAGGGAAAACATGGAGGAAGAAAAAAGCAACACATGGAAAGGAAGAGGAGGAGGAAATATAGGAGGATAGTGACAATCAAAATAAGAAAAGATAAATTCGTAGTAAGGAGATAAAATCATGAAACGAGAGGAAAAGGCAGAACCAAGTCCAGAGGTAAGAGAGAAAAAAAGGAATAAGTACAAAAAATGGAAAGAAACGAATGTCTGGAGGGAAAGGAGAGATGAGAAACAGAGGTAGGGCGGTGTGGAGGGAGGGAGAGAGGGAGAGGCTTGATGATAGGGTGAAGGGATGAGGATGACCACGACAACCTTGAAGACACAAATGCAAGAATTCAGGATTTATTGCCTTCCCTCTCTGGTCCTTTTCCCCGCCGTGCCCAGCATCCTTCCTCCCTCCTTTACTTCATTACTCCTTTCCCTCATACAACTGCGAGGTGTTCTTACTCTATACACCATTTTAGTTGTCTTCATATTTCTGGGGTTGCGGATAACCGACCTGAAGATTTAGAGGTTTAAGTTAACAATGAAAGAATAGTACGGTAATATAAAGAAAGAATGAGTCACACTAAATGAAACTTGATGAGTGAGACGTTAACAGGAAGACCGTGTGTGTAGTGGAAAGAATAAAACACGAAGAAGAAAAAAAGGGAATGTTAGAAATCTTAAATATAAAAAAGAAATAATGAGGAAGACAGACATCACAGAGAGAAGAAAATAAGAAAACCAACACTCAAAGAATCCATCTCCTTCCCCCCCAAAAAGGAGAGAAAATGAAGTGAAAAGATGAGCAGGAAAAAAATGTAAATGGGAAGAGAGAATAACAGACAAAAGACAAAACAAAGGAGCGGTCGACATGGATGCAACATTACTGCTAATCAAGAGTCTTTTGTTCCGACACAGGCAACAACACCTGCCGCCCCAGCCCGCAGGTGAGGCCAGGTGGAGAGAGGGAGGGAGGGGGACGAAGAGGAAGAGGAAGGGAGGGAGGATAAGGGGGAAAGAGTGTAACAAATGGTTAATGCACAGAAAATTTCGCAGATGGAGAGGGAAACGGACAGAATGAAATAAAAGATAGAAGACGATTACATCAGAGGAACAAGGTAGAGATAGTAAGACCGATGAAAGAATTAAGGGAGAGAGGAACAGACAGTCGAGTGGCCAAAAAGACTAAAAAATGAAGGATGGTGAAGAAAGAGAGAAATATGAATAGATTAAAGAAGAATAGAGAAAATAAAAAAAAGGAAGAATAGCAACGGACAGGATGATGTATGCAAGAGAGAGAGAGAGAGAGAGAGAGAGAGAGAGAGAGAGAGAGAGAGAGAGAGAGAGAGAGAGAGAGAGAGAGAGAGAGAGAGAGAGAGAGAGAGAGAGAGAGAGAGAGAGAGAGAGAGAGAGAGAGAGAGAGAGAGAGAGAGTGACAAACTGACATTATTCCATATTGTTTTTACATGTTTTTCTTTATTTTTTTCGTATTTTTGTATTTGTATGCTTGAATGTTTCAACATTCGACAATTCAATTTGTCCCATACACAGGCTCTTAGAATAATTATACCGAAAAAGTGTAATTTTGAGCCTCCTTTTTTTTGCAAAAATTTGTTTAAATAAAAAGAGAGAGAGAGAGAGAGAGAGAGAGAGAGAGAGAGAGAGAGAGAGAGAGAGAGAGAGAGAGAGAGAGAGAGAGAGAGAGAGAGAGAGAGAGAGAGAGAGAGAGAGAGAGAGAGAGAGAGAGAGAGAGAGAGAGAGAGAGAGAGAGAGAGAGAAAACAAAAGACAAGCAAAGAGGTAAGAGTTAAGCTGAGAACATCAAAGAAAAATGGTAAATGGGAATAAATAACACAGAAAAAAATATATAAAGACAGCAGATAAAAAAAAAAAATAAGTGAATCCCAGAGAAGACATCAATAAATGAAGAATGAAGATGCATGTACTGACCTGACGAATGAAAGGAAAATAGGTGACAAAAACATGATGGAGGGATAGACGGAAGATAGAAGAAAAAACAAACACATGTCAATGGATGGAATAAATCATGCGCAGACGAAAAAAAGGTACCGTAAGTGACGTGCTTGAAAGGCGTGTCATAAGAGCAATGGACCAAGGAAAGCGTCTATAAGAAAAGAAAGGAAAAGAGAATTGTAAAAAAAAATGCAACTCCAAGAACGCCAAGGAGAAAAAGGACGGACCATGCAGAGAGGCAGAAAAGGAGGAGGAGGAGGAGGAGGAGGAGGAGGAGACAAAGTAATGGCTGCAGGACCTTCGTGTCACATCAATTGCACCGACAGACACAGAGGAAAAATTGAAAGAAAAGGAAAAGAAATAAGAAGAGAAAAATAGAGAGTAGAGGAAAAATTACAAAATAAATGGAAAGACAAGAAAATAGATGAGTGAGCAACCAATAGACACAAATAAAAGCAAAGTATAGGAAATGCAGATCAGAGAAAATCTATAAAAAAATGAGACTTGCAAGAAATAACTGAAGGAAAAAATGTAGGAAAAAAATTGCTCTCTTGAAAATACAATCACGGAACTTTCAGCATTCACTTGTTTTCTGCTCTGCCTTTTGCGCGCGCGCGCACACACACACACACACACACACACACACACACACACACACACACACACACACACACCTGTCCGTTCATTAGGCAAGCCATTCATGTAAGTCGCGCCGCCGCCAGGTAACAGCAATTAGGCAATGACTCGGGGCAGGCACGCGGCGCAGGTGTGACAGCTAAATACAAACTAGTGAAGAAAATATACGATAATTTAATTCTTTCCTTGACTTTATTTGCACTTCTGATGACGCAGGAGTTCTTCAGGTATAAAGAAGTAGCGACAACAAAGGTAAGTTATAATAATGGTAGTATTGAAACCAGTAGTAGCACTTGTAGTAGTAGTAGTAGTAGTAGTAGTAGTAGTAGTAGTAGTAGTAGTAGTAGCAGCAGCAGCAGCAGCAGCAGTAGTGGTAGTAGTAGTAGTAGTAGTAGTAGTAGCGGTAGTGTGTGTGTGTGTGTGTGTGTGTGTGTGTGTGTGTGTGTGTGTGTGTGTGTGTGTGTGTGTGTGTGTGTAATTGTATACGTGTCTGTGTCCATGTATGTCCCTGTGTCTATGGGCGTGACGTCTCAAGATCTCAATTGCAGTCCCCGTCACTCAAGGCAAAGTATCCGGGTTTCAAGAGGAAAGGACCGGCGGTATCGCGCACTGGGGCTGTAGCGACGGCGGCGGTGGTGGCGTTCCCGAGGGCGATGGCTTGCCCCATTAATGATCTGGTCTGAAGAGCAAGTCAACAAAAACTCTTCCTTTCGAGAGAAACTAAAACCAACACAACCCGGACTGATTACACGGGGAGGCGACAGAGTGATAGTTTGTGGTTATTTGTATCAGTAACCGGATAAAGGGAGGTGCTGGGTGTGGAGTAGAGATCGGGGTGGGGAGAGGGGGATGAATTGAGGGATTGAGGGTGGTTGTTTTGTAGAGACGGAGGAATGGGTGCAAGGGTGAAAGGGAAGGGAGGAGTATAGGTGGAAGATATCAAGGGAGAAAGGAAGATGGGATGAGTAATATCCTGCAAGTAATATCCTGTAAGTAATATGAAGGAAACAAGGATAAAAACATTGACGGATTGCTTGAAGGAAGGATGGAAGATATGATGAAACGAAGGATCGAAAGGAAAAAGGAAGGAGGGAAGGAGGACAAGTGTTGATGAAGGAAAGGAACAAAAAGAAGTAGAAGAATGTAACGATTGAAGAAGCGATACGACTAATGAGCTGACGAGAGAGAGAAAAATAGAGAAGTGTATACAAGAGTCAATAGAAGGGATGAAGAGAGAATATGAAAAATGAAAAAAAAAGATCTGGTAGTATACATAAAATTGCAGGCGGATCAAATCTGCTCGATCTGTTTTTTATTTATTTCTCTCTTTCAAGGTATAAATAAAAGAGACAGAGAAAGTAAAAGTCTCTCTCGCTCTCGCTCTCTTCTCTCTCTCTCTCTCTCTCTCTCTCTCTCTCTCTCTCTCTCTCTCTCTCTCTCTCTAGCTCTCCTCTCTTGCCTCGCTCTGCTTGCCTCTCTCTCTCTCTCTCTCTCTCTCTCTCTCTTCTCTCTCTCTCTCTCTCTCTCTTGTTCTCTCTCTCTTTCTTTTCTTTCTTTCTTTCTTTCTCTTTACCCTGGAGAGCTAGTCCACAAATTGTCTAGAGTTCAGCTCTCAGGAGTTTTCTTTTCTGTTTCAGCCACACAGTCCCAACACCTATTTTTTCCTATCATATGTTACCTTTACCTTACATATGAGAGGAAGAGATAAGTGTTGGGACGGTGGCAGAGCAGAGGGGAGAATGGACTGGGAGGCCTCCGCAAACGGACTCTGACAATTTGGTTTCACTCAATCTAGCATTCAAGTAATTTATAAATACCTATATATATATATATATATATATATATATATATATATATATATATATATATATATATATATATATATATATATATATATATATATATATATATATATATATATATATATATATATATATATATATATATATATATATATATATATATATATATATATATATATATATATATATATATATATATATATATATATATATATATATATATATATATATATATATATATATATATATATATATATTCCTCAACACTAAACATCCTCGGTCTATCCTTAACTCAAAAATCAACTGGAAACTCATATCTCATCTCTTACTAAATCAGCTTCCTGAGGCTGGGCGTTCTGTACCGTCTCCGCCAGTTCTTCTCCCTGCACAGTTGTTGTCCATATACAGGGCCTTGTCCGCCCTCGTATGGAGTATGCATCTCATGTGGGGGGCCCACTCACAGCTCTTCTGGACAGAGTGGAGGCAAAGGCTCTTCGTCTCATCAGCTCTCCTCCTCATACTGATAGTCTTCTACCTCTTAAATTCCGCCGCAATGTTGCCTCTTCTATCTTCTATCGATATTTCCACGCTGACTGCTCTTCTGAACTTGCTAACTGCATGCCTCCCCCTCCCGGCCCCGCTGCACTCGACTTTCTACTCATGCTCATCCCTATACCAAACCCTTATGCAAGAGTTAACCAGCATCTTCACTCTTTCATCCCTCACGCTGGTAAACTCTGGAACAATCTTCCTTCATCTGTATTTCCTCCTGCCTACGACTTGAACTCTTTCAAGAGGAGGGTATCAGGACACCTCCTCCCGAAACTGACTTATCTTTCGGCCACCTCTTGGATTCTTTTAGAGCAGCGAGTAGCGGCTTTTTTTTTATTAATGTTTACTTTTTTGTGCCCTTGAGCTGTCTCCTTTATGTAAAAAATATATATATATATATATATATATATATATATATATATATATATATATATATATATATATATATATATATATATATATATATATATATATATATATATATATATATATATATATATATATATATATATATATATATATATATATATATATATATATATATATATATATATATATATATATATATATATATATATATATATATATATATATATATATATATATATATATATTTTTTACGTTGATTGCCAGGTGGGGCCTGATGGTCGGCCCAGCCTTCTGGCGCAGGCGAGTGTTTATAGTGGCGCCTTGCATTGGCTCATGCTGCCCCCAGGAACTCGTTCTTGATTCGCTTGGACGGCTTCCTCTAGAGTCCGGGTTGATGGGTGGTCTTCAGGACAGCATGTGGGTAGTTAAGCCACCACTGGCAGTGATTGAAAACTGAGTGGTATATATATATATATATATATATATATATATATATATATATATATATATATATATATATATATATATATATATATATATATATATATATATATATATATATATATATATATATATATATATATATATATATATATATATATATATATATATATATATATATATATATATATATATATATATATATATATATATATATATATATATATATATATATATATATATATATATATATATATATATATATATATATATATATATATATATATATATATATATATATATATATATATATATATATATATATATATATATATAATGCTAATTGAACTTTACATTTCTGCCCGAAATCGTGCCAAATCTATTCTTCGACTAACCAAAAATTCTTTCATTAATAGAAAATGTCAAAACCTTGCTTTCTCTAACTCTTCCCGGGACTTCTGGCATCTAGCCAAAAACATCTCCTCCAATTTAACTTCTTCATCTTTCCCTACTCTCCTTAGTCCTGACGGCAGCACGGCCGTCTCATCTATCTCTAAGGCTGAACTCTTCTCTCAAACTTTTTCAAAAAACTCCACTCTGGACGATTCTGGGCATATTCCTACTCATCCCCGCTCTGACTCCTTTATGCCTGTTATCAAGATTCCCAAGAATGATGTTTTCTATGCCCTCTCTGGCCTCAATCCTCAGAAGGCTTATGGACCTGATGGAGTGCCTCCTATTGTCCTTAAAAACTGTGCCTCCGTGCTGTCACCCTGCCTGGTCAAACTCTTTCGCCTCTGCCTGTCAACATCTACCTTTCCTTCTTGCTGGAAGTATGCCTTCATACAGCCTGTACCTAAGAAGGGTGACCGCTCCAATCCCTCAAACTACCGTCCTATTGCTTTACTTTCTTGTCTATCTAAAGCTTTTGAATCAATCCTTAACCGGAAGATTCAAAAGCACCTTTCCACTTCTGACCTTCTATATGATCGCCAGTATGGGTTTCGCAAGGGGCGTTCTACTGGTGATCTCCTAGCCTTCTTAACTGACTCTTGGTCATCCTCTCTTACACGTTTCGGTGAAACTTTTGCTATTGCGCTGGACATATCAAAAGCTTTTGATAGGGTCTGGCACAAATCTTTGCTTTCTAAACTACCCTCCTACGGTTTCTATCCTTCTTTCTGTACCTTTATCTCCAGTTTCCTTTCTGACCGTTCTATTTCTGCCGTGGTAGACGGTCACTGTTCTTCCCTAAATCTATTAACAGTGGTGTCCCACAGGGTTCTGTCCTATCTCCCACTCTTTTTCTGTTGTTCATTGATGATCTTCTTTCCAAAACGAACTGTCCTATCCATTCCTACGCCGATGATTCCACTCTGCATTATTCAACTTCTTTTAATAGAAGACCCACCCTTCAGGAACTTAACGACTCAAGGCTGGAGGCTGCAGAACGCTTAGCCTCAGACCTTACTATTATTTCCGATTGGGGCAAGAAGAACCTGGTGTCCTTCAACGCCTCAAAAACACAGTTTCTCCACCTATCCACTCGACACAATCTTCCAAACAACTATCCCCTATTCTTTGACAACACCCAGCTATCACCTTCCTCAACACTAAACATCCTCGGTCTATCCTTAACTCAAAATCTTAACTGGAAACTTCATATCTCATCTCCTACTAAATCAGCTTCCTCGAGGCTGGGCGTTCTGTACCGTCTCCGCCAGTTCTTCTCCCCTGCACAGTTGTTGTCCATATACAGGGGCCTTGTCCGCCCTCGTATGGAGTATGCATCTCATGTGTGGGGCTCCACCACACAGCTCTTCTGGACAGAGTGGAGGCTAAGGCTCTTCGTCTCATCAGGTCTCCTCCTCATACTGATAGTCTTCTACCTCTTAAATTCCGCCGCAATGTTGCCTCTCTATCTTCTATCGATATTTCCACGCTGACTGCTCTTCTGAACTTGCTAACTGCATGCCTCCCCCCCCTCCCGCGGCTTCGCTGCACTCGACTTTCTACTCATGCTCATCCCTATACTGTCCAAATCCCTTATGCAAGAGTTAACCAGCATCTTCACTCTTTCATCCCTCACGCTGGTAAACTCTGGAACAATCTTCCTTCATCTGTATTTCCTCCTGCCTACGACTTGAACTCTTTTAAGAGGAGGGTATCAGGACACCTCTCCTCCCGAAATTGACCTCTGATTTTGGACACTTCTTTAACCCTGTTCGGGAGCAGTGAGTAGCGGGCCTTTTTTTTTTTATATGCGCCCTTGAGCTGTCTCCTTACCTGCAAAAAAAATATATATATATATATATATATATATATATATATATATATATATATATATATATATATATATATATATATATATATATATATATATATATATATATATATATATATATATATATATATATATATATAACGAATGAGTGAATAAATACTAGAAAACGCCGCATCAAGAGAGAGAGAGCACTGAGGCAGAGCGTTGCAAACCTGTGGAGGCACCTTCAAAATCAGTGGCACAAGGTTGGGCAAGTGGAGGAGCAGCGGAAGAGCTTGTGTTCCTGACTCTACCATATTGTCCCATTAGATGTGGACGTGACGAATTTTTCACCTAGATATTTTTTGTGCATTTGGTTTCCACGTCCAGGTGCTTTACGTGAACCGCAGCGGTGATTGCCATGATTTCCCTCAGATTTTCACATTGCAAATAATTTCCTTCGTTTATTTATCATGTCCTAGAGCGTTTTTATATTTTCACGTGCGAGATATTTTATGCACGCTACTCCTATGATTGCTGTGAGTATAGGCTTAACACGAATTCTTCCCGTCTAACAAGTATTTGGAAAGCTGTATTTTATTTATGGACAACACGATCTCGGCGGGAAGTTCACGTTTGTGTTCATTATCCAAAGAACAAGTCGGAGTAAGCCGCCTCCTTCTTCCCTCAATTACTCTTCCTTCCTGTATCCTCTTGTGGTACTGAACATGCTTCCTCATTAAATTACGTCTATTTTACTCCATCCCTTCATTATCTGTCATCCCGCAGGAAAAAAAAAATATGCATCAGTCAGGATTAGAGTGAAAAAAGTGTATTCTTCCACTCAGCGTAAAGTAACGACCTCAAATATTATCATGCTCTCTGTTCTTCTTTTTTCACTCATCACAATTCTCTTCTGCTCTCCTTCCTCTCTCATTCTCTCCGCCTCACCCTCACTCTCTTTACCTAATATGATTCCAATAATTTTCTCCTACTCTTCCAATCTCTCTTGTTTCATTTTTGACAAGTGGCTACACAAAGATGAAAATTAATGCTTCCTCTTCTCTTTTTCCTTCTCCTCCCATTATTTGCGTCGCTTCTTTTATCGACTCAAACTTCAAACCAGTATTCTTTATTACATTCTTCCATTTTTTTCCTATCTTCCTTTACTCTTTCCTTTCTTCTCCATCATTTATATCTCTTCTCCCCTAACTTTTCCTTCATTCCTCCCCTTTCCATTCTCCTTCCTCCCTTTCTTACTCCTCCATTTCTCGTCTCTTTTTGTCTCTCCACTTCTTCCTTTACTCTCAATCACTTTTTTTTCTTACTTTGCCTGCAGCCTTTTTTCTCCTCCCCTCTCTACTCTACTACTCCTTCTCCTCCCCCTCTTCCTCCTCCTCTTCATCCCCCTCCTCAGGCTAAACATACCCTGACGCTCACCTCCTCGAAGCGTAACGAAACAAAATCACGGGAAAAGGAGAACGGGTAAAAAACATCAGAGCACGAAGCCGCACGTATCATCAGCGGTGGCCATCCATCACGCCGCAGCCTTCCATTGCGAGGAGGTGACACCGAAGAGGAAGGTCAAGAGGAGTGACTGACTGACTTACTGAACAAATGAGTGACGGACTGAGTGACTGATTGACTTACTGAACAAATGAGTGACGGAGTGAGTGACTGACTGACTGATTGAACAAAAGACTAATGGAATGACTTGACTGACTAAACAAATGAGTGATTGACTGACTGACTGAATGAATGAATAAATGTGTGACTTAGTGACTGACTGACTGGCTGATTGAACAAATGAGTAATGGACTGAATGACTGACTAAATAAATGAGTGAGTGACTGACTGACTAACTGACTGACTGAACAAATGACTGAATGACTGGCTGATTTATTTAATGATTGACTAAACGCGTGATTGACTGAGGACTGAAAAATCGATAATTTGACTGACTGACTGACTGATTTTTGAATGGTTAAACAAGTGAATGACTGGCTTTTGGTTGAAGGATCAACTATCTGACTGATTAACTGACTGACCAGTTGTATGATTCAGTAATTGAGTGACTCACATTTAAATTGGTTGATTCAGTAATTGTCTGACTGATGAATTAACTAATTGGTTGATAAATGAGACATAATAACTTATGTGAATACAATTTGATCGGCTGATGAGCTCATGTTCCTGACTGACAGACTAACTGACTGACTGACTGACTGAATGGTTAATCCAAGAAACAACAAAAATGCCAAACGGACAGATGGTTTCAGTGACCGAATCTGTGACTGAATGGCTAAATGAATATCTATATTAATAAATTAATATCAAAGTTTGATTGACTGACAGTTATAGACTAACTGACTAATTGACTGATTTAATGATTAAATATCTACAGAGTTAACGTTAAGTGAACAAGTGTCTGTCTTCCTTTGACCGATTACAAAGATAGACAAAAGGAAAGTAAGTGACAACACTGAGTAGTTTAATCACTTACTGACTAATGATTACGAATACCACTTACATCACCTCCATCTCGACCACCACCACCACCACTTCACCACCATCATTAATAATTACCATAACCACGATAACCAATATTCCCCACCAGAAAATCACTTATCTCATTCACCGCCACCTTCACCAGCACAACCACCAAACAATGTCCCCCATCACCACTACGACAGACCAAAACTCAACCACCTATTGCGACCGCCATCTTCACCACCACCACCACCACCACCACAAAATTAAACAGACACACCGACAGACAACCATAAAATCCCAGCGGGGCAAAAACTCGACCAATTTTGAAGGAATAAATTACTCCTTGGGGGGATGGAGGAGGAGGAGAAGATGATGGGGGAGGCGGAGGTGGTGGTTGTGGCGGCGGCGGCGGCGGCGGTGGCATGCAGACTCCTTACGTTCTTCTGTTCTTATATTCCTATGACTTGGTAACCCAAAAGCTAAATGGCCAACGCAAAAGAAAGAAAGGACGATGAGCCCGGTGAAGGACAACTTACCTCCGGGCTCAGCAAACAGGTGAAGCAAAGCCAACTCACCCGAGCCTTCACTCTGCGCGACATGCAATAATGTAGCCACGGGCGCAGGAAGACGAAAGCACGGACTCACCTGGGAAAGAAGAGATGGCTCGGTATAACAAAATATAATTGATACGTGTAATAACGGTCAATATGTAATGTAATAAGGGCTAATAAGTCAAATATAAAAAATCTGAATATCGTAATAAATCGAAGAAAGAAATTAAAGGGAAAAAGTAGTAAAAAAAAAAAAAAACGGACAAGAAGCAGGAATTCATTGGTGGTGGAGACACAGGCAGCTTGTATGAAAATGTAATAGAAAAAAGAAACGCATTTGAAGAGGAATACAAACACACACACAAAATAATAAATCATACATTTTTTACACTCATTCATGCTTAGGTGCTCATATCAGTACTACGTCCACTAATAATGATGTTTAAAGATATACAGAAGCATATATAAAAGGACAACAATTACATATTAAAGAAGAGCTGCAGACGCATGTAAATAGAGAATGTAAGATATATGGGTTAAGATTCGTTTTAGGTCCGTGCCAGTATCTCATTACCTACTTTATGAAACATCAGTATCTCTTCATATATCTTTTCTACAAACCTTCAACAGTCATGGAAACGCTTTGAAAATCCAATTCAAGGACTTTTTTTTTACTCTTGAAAATAGGGGATAATGTTTACGAAAGCGCGTCGCCTCCTCTGGCGACGGCCGCGGCGACGCTGCAGCCGGTGTTGCGAGAAATACCTCCTCGCTGAAATAAGTCACATATACATGTGGAGGGGTCGAGGGGGGCGCAGCCCCCCCGTTAGTAGGTCGTGAAGTTCGGTTGGAGTAGTTTAAATATGCTCCCCGACCCTAAACCCTCTGCGACCTATTTTACGGCTGCGGCGGCTGCAGCGTCGCCGCGGCCGCCGCCAGAGAAGGCGACGCGCTTTCGTAAACATCCTCTATTTTCAGGAGTAAAAAAAAGTCCTTGAATTGGATTTTCAAAGCGTTTCCATGACTGTTGAGGGTTTGTAGAAAAGATATATGAAGAGATAGTGATGTTTCATAAAGTAAATTATGAGATACTGGCATGGACCTAAAACGAATCTTTACCGATATATGAAGGAAAGAGATAAATGCAAACGTGCTCAGACAGAAAGAACAATGTACACGTAAACACAGACACATGCTTAGCCAACTTTAGCTTTTATTGCACGTCTTCAGGGCCATTCATGCACTAACCTGTATGCAGATTTATCACCGAAGATTATACAGTCATTCACATAAACTAGGAAACAAAACCATTCGGGCAACACACACACACACACACACACACACACACACACACACACACACACACACACACACACACACACACACACAGCCTTGGGCACAGCAACACACTCACTCCCACTTCTCTCATTCACTCGTTGCCAGAAATAGTTTAGACGAAATAAAGAAAATATGAAAATAATGACAATAATAGCAGTCAGCTTAAAGATAAATAATTGATCTACTCATCTATTATTTATCTATCTATCTCTATCTATCCATCTCTCAATCTATCTGTATCTGTTACTCATACTTATTCATTCAATCTTTTTATTTCTAAATGTGATGACTTTTATCTCTATATTCTAAACGTTTGTGTATATTCATCTCACTTTCATTATCAATTCTCTCCCTCTCCAATGTGTGCTCACCGCTTTATTCTTTTATTGCCTTGGTCTGTGTTTATGATGCTCTCTCTCTCTCTCTCTCTCTCTCTCTCTCTCTCTCTCTCTCTCTCTCTCTCTCTCTCTCTCTCTCTCTCTCTCTCTCTCTCTCTCACCAACCATCTGCCCATTCAGAACTTTCCTCTTTCAGGTTTATTCATTTTTCTCTCACTTATTTTCTCCCTCCACCATTTTTCCTCGCCCTTCTTTTTCTCTCATTCTTTCTTTCCTCTCAATCTGAACTTTTCTCTCCGCGCTGCCTCCCCTTATTTCTCTCTCCCTCCCTTTCTTACTTTTTCCCTTCCATCCTAACTGTATCCTTTTTTCTCCTCCCTTTACCCTCCGTTTGACCGTGACCTGAAAAATCCACTAAGGGTCATCGAATGTTTCCAGAGGTGTGTGTGTGTGTGTGTGTGTGTGTGTGTGTGTGTGTGTGTGTGTGTGTGTGTGTGTGTGTGTGTAATTATTTTTTCACCACGGCCTGATCACGAGTTGAGCTCCCTTTCGCCAGCAGGTACCCTCCCGGCAAGAGCAAGTGCATGCTTATTATCGTCTATCTCTGGGTACTGCCAGGATCTCACACACCAAACACCCCATCCCCCTTGCTCAAGGGGGGACAGTAACACTCTTAGTCAACGGAAAGAATCCGGCCTGAGCGGGGCTCGAGCCACCGCCTGTTTGACCATGAAGCCTTGCAGCGCGGCGTTCTAGCTGATTGAGCTACCGGAACGGTAGCTCCGTGTGTGTGTGTGTGTGTGTGTGTGTGTGTGTGTGTGTGTTATTCTTCATGTTCTGATCACGCGCTCGACTCTGTGAACTTGCTGGAGAGAGAGAGAGAGAGAGAGAGAGAGAGAGAGAGAGAGAGAGAGAGAGAGAGAGAGAGAGAGAGAGAGAGAGAGAGAGAGAGAGAGAGAGAGAGAGAGAGAGAGAGAGAGAGAGACATAACCCCAAAACATGGAGAGAAAGAAAGAGAGCCCCATATATTTTCCCTCGTAAAGGTTGTCTTCAGTACTTGCTAAACACGTCAATCAAGTTTCACTCCCACTCATGAGCTCGGCAAAAACTCCACCCACTCCTTCCTCCGTCCCTCTTCATCTTCCTAAAACTGCCTCCCTCCTGCTCTTCCCTCACTCCTGCCTCTATCTCCTCCTCCTCCTCCTCCTTTTCCTCCTCCTCTAAGCCGTGTTCTCGTAACTCGCCCTGCCCATTCCCTTCTTTCTCTCCTCCATTCCTGTTTCAGCAGAGACGAAGAGAGAGAAACGAAGGGATAGATGAAGGAATTTTTGAAGGGAGGTTGAGAGAGAAGGGAAGGAGGTAACAAGAAGGGAAAAGAAAGAAAGGGAGAGAGAGAGATAAAAAATAAAGCATCTCGGTGCCTTAGACAACTCGTTTTCAATAAAATGAAATGAAGAAACCTGACCTGCTTTGCATATTCATTCGATGCAAATACTTTCCTTCGTCGATTTCCCTGGCATGAGAGAGAGAGAGAGAGAGAGAGAGAGAGAGAGAGAGAGAGAGAGAGAGAGAGAGAGCAAGCACCGTGATGTACATACTTAATAAGATACATTCCTCAACGAGCGTATCAGTGTGTGCTAAATTGTACCGAATCAGGTTTTCTGAACCCAAAGAACCAAGAAAAATATAATGTAAAATTGCTCTAATATTAAAACTGCTAATAGAGCTAATAATAATGATAGGAGAAGAAGGAGGAGAGGGAAGAAGAGAGAGGGAGAGGGATAAGAGAGAGAACAGCTGGATTCCTTCAAAATAGAGAAAATAAAGTAAGGAAGGAAGAAAAAAAATGAGAGCAGAAGGAAGGAAGGAGATACGCAGCACAGGAGATAGATGGCAGGCAGGGAAGACGAAGAAGGAGGAGGAGGAGGACTGGGAAGATTAGGAGGAGGAGGAGGAGGAGGAGGACCAGCGAACTCGTAAATAAGAAGGGTGTCGACGCAGAAAGCTGATGCGAGGGAATGGGTCTCAAGAGGGCACTATCCTCCTCCTCCTCCTCCTCCTCCTCCTCCTCCTCCTCCTCCTCCTCCTTCTCTTCCTACTTTTTCTTCTCTTCCTCACTCCAGTCAACCTGTTTCACCTCTCCTCACTTTATCAGTCTACCTCCCTACCTCACATTTCTTCAGCCCTTCTTTTCTTCCCTCATCCCTATCCGCTGTACATACCTCCTTCTCCTTCTCCTCCTCCTCCTCCTCCTCCTCCTCCTCCTTCCATTCTTCCTCCTTTTTTTTACCTCCATCCCCAGCAACTCTCCGCCCTTCCACAGTCATTTCCATTCCACATAATCCTTCCTTGCCTTTCTTCGTCAAATCCTATCCTCCTCCTCCTCCTTCTCCTCCTCCTCCTTCCCTTCATCTGCATCTCTCTTATCCCTCCCACCCCTCCTATCAACCCTTTTGTCCACATACATTGCCTTACCTAACCCCTTCATCCTTAATCCTCCTCCTCCTCCTCCTCCTCCTCCTCCTGCTTCCCCAATAATAAGAAAAACAAAATAAGCAAAGAAAAAAAATCTAAGAGAAGCAATAAATATAATAAAAATAATAATAGAAAATAACAATAACAAAAAGCGAAGAGGCCGAAGAATGAGACGGAAAACGAAAAAAAAAAAGCCAGAAAACAAGTAAAAAATGAATTTAGACACAACTACCCCGTTCCTTCCCCCCACCCTCCCTATCTTCCTTCTCCTCCCCTCCTCTTCCTCCCCTTCCTCCTCCTCCTCCTCGGCTCGTTACTCATATTAGAGGAGTAATTAGGAACCAGACGAGTGTATGGTCAATTAGTCTTACCACGGAACCGGACAAAAAAAAAGTAAAAAGTTAAAAAGAAGAAAAGATGGAAGGTAAAAAAATGACCCAACGACGTAAGCACGACGAATTGAATGCCCAACCTAAGTCATTTGCATACTCTCTCTCTCTCTCTCTCTCTCTCTCTCTCTCTCTCTCTCTCTCTCTCTCTCTCTCTCTCTCTCTCTCTCTCTCTCTCTCTCTCTCTCAACGAATACCACGAATAGCAACGGTGATACGGTGTGGAGGAAAGGTTTTTGGTATTCAGTGTGGAATGGGAGGTGATGATGATGATGATAATGATGATGATGGTGGTGGTGCTGGTTATGACGATGATGAGGATGAGGAGGAGGAGGAGGATAGTGCTATTGGTGTGTGTGTGGTGTGTGTGTGTGTGGGGGGGGGGGGGGGGATAGAGTGGTGATGGTAATGATGAAATAATGGAAATAATGAAAGAATATAGTTAAGATGGAGGAGGAGGGGAAGTAGGAGGAAGAGGAATGGGAAAAGGAGGAGGAGGTAGTGGGAGGAAGACGAAAATGACGAAGAGAACAGCTGAGAAAAAAATAAAGAAAATATAAAAGAAAGAACAGAGGAAGAAACGGAAAAAGAAAATAAGAAGAAAGAACATTGAAAAAGAAGCCAAGGCGAGGCACCACATTGACAAAACAAATATAAGTAAAAGTAGTAAGTAAATAAGTAAAAAGTAGAAAGTTATACATGGCTGCAAGACCTAAGGCTGAGTTGGTTAGGCAGGTGGCCCATCTTGACTACTGAAGGAGTGTAGGGCAGGTGAGCGCTGAAAAGGAAAGGGCGGTAAAGTTGGTGAAATTAGGGTGACAGGTAAAATGGGTATCTGGGCAAGGTGAACAAGGTACGTTAGATGCATAGGTATGTGAAAGGGCAAACGGGTGTAGGTAAAAGGCAGGTAGATAAAAAATAGGTTAGACATATACATACATACATACAAAGGTAGACAGGTAAATGGGGAAGTTGACATATAGGTAAGAGAAAAGGTAAAAGGACAGAAGATAAAAAGAGAAAGAAAAAAAGGTAGGGAGGTATTTGTGTGGAGTAAACAGGCTTGGTCATGTAGGTGGATAGGGTGGGTGAGTTAATGGATGGTGGAGAATAGGTGGACTGAATGAATGGATGAGTACATGGATAAGTGGATGGGTAAGTTATCACGTGGATGGATAGGTGGGTTGTCTAGTTGGGGGGGCAAACTGCTAGGTGGGTTGAGGAAACAAGTGGGTGGTTGGAAATGATGAAGGGTAGATGGATAGATTAGATGGGTGGATAGAAGATAGAGTGGGTAGGGTAGTAGGTGGGAAGGTGAGCAGGTGGGTTGATTTGGTGGATGAAGAGTTGGGTAGGGCGGTAGGTAGGCAAGTTGGGTTGATTATGTGAGTGGCTATGTGGGCAGGGAGGTGAGTTGATTAGGTGGGTGGGTGGGCAGGTGGGCAGGTGGGCCGTGTATGGGTGCATCATCTTACCCTAGCCACTCATCAGTTCCGCCTCACCTGCCCACGACCAGCCACCTGTGACCCCACGCTGTTCAGGCCTCTCTCTCTCTCTCTCTTCCTCTCCTTTTTTCTCTCCCTCTTTTAGCATCATCTCTCTTTTTTTTTTATATACGCATGTTCTTCCTTTTCCCTTTTTTTTCTATTGTTCTTTATTTTCTTATTATTAAACATTCTAATCACTTGCTGCTTGTTCTTCTAATTCTTGGTCTGGTTGTATTTCTTCTTGTTTTTCTTCTTCTCGTTCTTTCTATTCCTCAACATCTTTTTGTGGTTCTTCTCCTTCTTTCTATCCCTCAACATCTTTTTTTTGTGGTTTCTTTTCATTCATTCATTCATTTATTCTCTCTCTCTCTCTCTCTCTCTCTCTCTCTCTCTCTCTCTCTCTCTCTCTCTCTCTCTCCCCGCCAAGGGAAAGGTAGTGTATGAATGTATGAATGTTAGCAGAGCATACATAAAACTACGTACGTGAGTGTGTAATCCCGGTATACTACTTCAGCTTTTTGGAGAGTTGACGCGACGGTGGGGAGAAAATATGGCATAAATTTAAATAGCTGTGTACCTCTTCCTCTGTTATCTCTTACGTTTTTGCATTTTTTCCCCTTTCAGTCTGGCGCCTTTTTTATGGGTGAAAGGTCACGTTCCAGCCTTAGTGTAGTGATTTTTTGTTGTTGTTGTTGTTTTTGGAAAGCTACGGGAAACTTCAATGATGTTCTGTATTGTCGAGCGAAAAAGTGAGCACTGACACATCCCGCCGTAACGAGTCAGTTGTGAGATAATAAGTTACACGCAGTCTTTATCTCCCTTTTTTTTATTTTCTACGTACGTCTGCCTGTATGCCTTTAAGAGAACATTACACTATCAGTAACCATTTGTTATGCACTCTCTCTTCTCGGCACATTATGTTCACACTCCTCTCTCTCCTCTCTTTTTTACAAGCTATATTATTAATCTGTCTCCTATACTACCTTCTCCTCTGTAGATCCCTCTCAGCCTTTACTTCTTTTATTCAGTACATTTCCTTGTCCTCAGTCCCCCTCAAGCATGCCTATTTCGGCTATCTCCTTGCTTTATTTACAGTAAAGGAATTAGCTCAAGGGCAAACCCCCTCAAAAAAATTGCCTGCATATAAAAAACACAAAAAATGTTCCCCAATCAATTACCGACACACACACACACACACACACACACACACACACACACACAGAGAGAGGCCAGCAGCAGTCCTTCACACCTGCCTGCCTGAGCCACGCGTCGCCGCTGCGGCTCCTACACCTGTAATCTAGATATTTATCAAATCTGCCCTGCCCGGTGGCCAACCTGGACACACCTGCAATTAGACACGGTGGGCCGGGAGCCGCGAGGAGGTGCCGGCGAGGGTCGGGGAAGCGGCTGACGGATGGGGGACGGGGAGCATAATGGTCGTTTTTACACCGATCATCTGTCACGCTCACCCGTGCGCGCACACCCACGGGAGGCCCTTCAGGTGCCCTTCACGATCATAAAGGTTGTGGTCGAAGAGCGCGGGGACAGCTTGGAATGTGTGCCGCGACGCTTGACTTATCTGCGCCTTCACGGCTCTGTTCAGTGTTCCTCGAGTTAGTCAGGAGGCCTCGGATTAGGTTATGCTGGGTGACCTTGGTCTTGTTGTCTTCAGAGATATCGTTGAGTGGACCTGTGCTCAGTATTCGAACATTTTCTTCGGTCCTTATACTCACTCATTTCGGGTCTTGCACACCCACATTGGATAAGGCTGTACAAGGCTTCTGTACCAAGAATATAAAAACACTCATGACAGCCAAATTTATCTCCTTTCTGGCCTTTGAAGATTTTTTTTTTTTTTGTGAGAGCCGAAAGCGTTTGAGAATTGGGACCTCAGGCACTTTTAATGGTGTGATAATCATTCTTCTTAACTTGTGTGAAATAATTTAGACTTACACCAATAAGGGAGGAAACTACCACGACATGTTTATAAAAGAGACCCTGACTGCGGCATTCTGATTATAAATTGGGATGTGTAACGCGACTGCTTCACTGCATTAATATCCATGTTTTTTTTTCTCCTGTTTAAAATGACTCCTATCCACCAATCATCATCAGGAGAAAGGAACTACAGCGCCGTGAAGTTTTTTTTACAAGAGAGGCAGCTCAAGGAAAAAAAACGAAAACGACAAAAAAGTCCATGACACCAAAATTACATATACCGACGACTGACACACCGATGATTAACCCTTCGTGGCCGTCATCACTGCCTCACGTGGTCACCGCTAAGACGGCATGCAAATGTGAGGCTGCCGCGGAAAACACGGGAGGCGGCGACCCGCTGAAGACTGTGTTTAGCGGAGATGTTCCCTTCACGCAGGACGCCACGACAGCCCCGCGCGTTACACACTTGGATGAGGCGTGTGATCCCTTCCTGTCAACTCCTCCTCTTCCTGCTCCTACTACTATTTCTTTCTTCTAATCCTCCTCCTCCTCCTCTTCTTCCACTTCCTCCTCTTACTCTTCCTCCTCTTCCGACTCCTCCTCGCCTTTGCTGTCCTGTGTCTCTGACTCGTAGATTATAGAGTAGATGGTAGCAACAACAAACAGCAAAGTTAGGACAAAGAGGTCTGTTGCTGTTTGCTTTTGCTTTGTACTCCTCCTCTTCCTCCATGAACAGATTACAGCCTGCTCTTCCTACTTATGATCTCCCATCCTTTGCCTAAAACCGAACATCTTTTCCAGAAATAGAAGGTTGACCCCAAATCTAAGACAAAAAACAAAACCAGGCAAATTTCTAGTCTCTTAAATATATAATTGTCTGTGTTCATTTATCTGCTACGGAAGATAAGTTAATCGAAGTGAAGATTTTTTTTCGTATTAATTTATTTGTTTCATATCTGATCCTTCCCTTCCTTCACGTCCAACTCTTTCAAATCAATAAGGTTCCTGGTTTTCCTTTCCCTCGTGTTTGTAGGAGCGTCTATGAAGCGTGTTGGGCGTCGTGGCAGTACAGATGACGCATGGAAAAGTTGGAGGAGGCGGAGAGGAAGAGGAGGAGGAGGAGGAATAGAAGATTGAGGTGGAAGAGTAACAGGCAATACTCAGCGTCAAACAACCATCACGAATCCAAAATTAAAGAGAAAGTGAAGGAGGGAAAAGAAAAATAGAAATGCGAGTTTACATCATCCATTCACTGCTGTGTACTACATTCTCTCTCTCTCTCTCTCTCTCTCTCTCTCTCTCTCTCTCTCTCTCTCTCTCTCTCTCTCTCTCTCTCTCTCTCTCTCTCTCTCTCTCTCTCTCTCTCTCTCTCTCACATAATTATATTCTCCATTTACCTCTCCATTCACCTCTTTATGGATCCATCTACCTTTCTCTGCCTGCTCCCTATGAACTAAAATACTCGGCAAGTTCTCTTAAAATAAGCTCAGAAAAGAAAAGGAAGAAAAAAAAACCACATAAAGAGAGGTGAGGATGTTGAATGGAGATAAAAAAAAAAACATACAAAAAGGAATTACGAAAGGGAAGATAAAAAATAGAGGACAGATAATTTGGAGGGGGAGGGAGGAGGACGAGGAAGAAAGGCTGAAGAGGAGAAATGGGGGCCAACAACCTCTCCCCCTTACCTACCTCCACCACTTCCACCTCCACCTCCACCTCCTCCTACTCCTCACTTAGGCGGGGAGTCGATCAACGCTAATGAGGACATATGGAGTACTTAGCAGCAGCATAATTGTGGCCGCCAATGTGTGGGCCGCAGGGTCAGGGCGTCCACGGGGATAAAAAAATGAAGGAGGAGGAGGAGGAGGTCGTTACGAATATGAGTAGTAGTAATAAAAATAAAATGAGATAAAAACTGATTAAGAAACGTGGATGAATTTGAAAAGTAAAGAAAGAAGATGCGAAAGCGGCGGAGAGAAGGAGGAAGAGGAGAAAGAAGGAAGACCCAAGAGGAGGAAGATAAGGGTGAGGAGGAGGAGGAGAGGAAGAAAAAGAGGAAGAGGAAGAGGAGGAGGAGGAGAAGGGGTGGAGCTCTGAGCTTAAGCGATAATGAGTTAAAATGCAACTTTACTGTCTAAGTTGGGCATGAAGTCATTATCTCTCTCTCTCTCTCTCTCTCTCTCTCTCTCTCTCTCTCTCTCTCTCTCTCTCTCTCTCTCTCTCTCTCTCTCTCTCTCTCTCTCTCTCTCTCTCTCTCTCTCTCTCTCTCTCTCTCTCTCTCTCTCTCTCTCTCTCTCGTCTTGCTCCATCATAATCAATTTATCTGTACTTATTACAGCATCACTCTTCGACCTCAAGAATTCTTTCCCTCATCAGCTTCCCTTCATCTCAAACCCGATACATCTTTTAACTCTCCTCCCCCCCATCCGTCCCCCCTCAATCATCTCTCACTCTTTCTTTCCTCCTCCTTCCCACCATTCCCTCATCTGTCCATTCCTCCAACCTTTCCTCAACCGCCCAACCATCCTATTCCATCTCTCCATTCCTCCCTCCTCCTTTCTGGTGGCCGAAGATTCACCCATTCCTTTCCTCAATCCTCTCTTTCGTCTCCTCTTAGAACGCCCTCACATTCACCCTCCCCCTCGTCCATCCATCCATCCTTTCCTTAACCACCCAACCCTCCTATTCTTTCTCCCCTTTCCTCCCTCACCCTCTCTCGCTGCCAAAGATTCACCTATTCCTTTCCTCCATCTTCTCTTTCGTCTCCTCTAACGCTCTCACATTCTCCCTCCCTCCCCCAACCCCCCCTTCTCCTCGCTCTCCTCTCTTCCTCCCTAACGACCTGACTACCTGATTCATGTCCCTAATCGGCCGTAAGTCCTTCAGGCAGGAAATATCGCGACCTTTACCTCAGATCGCTAATCCAAATTTCCAAAGCTTAAGTTCTAAATTCACGGGTTTCACTATAAATAACTGGACTTGCCAGGAGCCTTGAGATACGGAAAGGAAGGAGATGGAGAAGATGCTGGAGGAGGAGGAGGAGGTGGTGGAGGATATGTAGGAGGAGGAGGAGAAAGAGGAGGAGGAGGAGGAGGCGATGAAGGAGAAAGATAAGGGAAAAGTAAAGTTGAAACGTGAGGTGGAAATGACTTTGGTGGAGAATAAGGCGAAGGAGATGAAGATGGAGGAGGAGAAAAAAAAGGAACAGCAGAAACTCGGAAAGGAAGAGAAGCTGGATGAGAAGGAGGAGGAGGAGGAGGAGGAGGAACACAAAGAAACACAAAGGAAGAACAAACAACAGCAGGCCTGATGGTCCTTACGAGGCTGTTTGTGACAAGCTACAGTAACTATCTAATCAAAGGTGGAAGATGAAGGACAGCAAAGGTGAAGGCTCCTCCCCACTCCCCCCCACCCCATCCCTCCAGCCAAAGCTAGCAGGAAAGGAAAAAGAACCATGTAGCATGGAAAAACTGCATGGAAATTATGTAGGAAAGAGGGAAGAACTACCATTACTGCTACCACAAACTGGGCGATAAAAACGGACAAGGACACAAGTATTCGAAAGAACTCAGCGTTGTTACGACAGTGAGTAATATCTTAGTTGCTGGTTGGATTCAAAATACATGTCTAATCTATTCTTGAAGGCCGTAACTGTTGTACTATCAACGACATCACAGGGTAGAGAATTCCAAACATTAACGACTCGATTGAGGAAGAAGTGTTTGGCTTCGTGCGACGAGAATCTTTTACCACATCTTGAAATTGTGATTTCTTCTTGTTCTATTTGATCGATCAATTATAAAGTAATCTTCCGCATTAATATCACTGAATCTTTCAAACATTTTAAACACTTCTATTAGATCACCTCGCATTCTTTGTTTTGATAGGCTGAATAAATTTACATTTTTAAGCCTCTGTTCATAAGATTAATTTCTCAACCTAGGAATCATTTTCGTTACTCTCCGTTCAGCTCGTTCTAACTTGTCTACGTATTTTCTGTAATAGGGAGACCAAAACTGGACACAGTAGTCTAGATGGGGTCGAACCAGCGATTAATAGTTTCAATATTACTTTTTCCGATTTATTATTAAAGACTCGTCCGATGAAGCCAACCAATTTGTTTGCGGCTTTAACTACCTCTGAACAATGCTGACTAGGCTTTAAATCGCTTGATATAGTGATTACAAGATCCTTTTCATTACTTACTGCAGAAAGTTGTTGGCCATTCATTTCGTACTGAAAGCGATTGTTATTGTTTCCGATGGCAGGAAGAAGATGGAAGAAGAAAAAATATATATATATATATATATATATATATATATATATATATATATATATATATATATATATATATATATATATATATATATATATATATATATATATATATATATATATATATATATATATATATATATATATAAGAATATGAAAGAGAGAGAGAGAGAGAGAGAGAGAGAGAGAGAGAGAGAGAGAGAGAGAAGGGGAGGGTGTGGTATGCGTATTCGTTAGTCCATGTAATTAAGGGAAGGGACAATAATGGTCTAATAAAACCCAGGGATGGAGGACTATACTTAGCCCTGATGACTGGCAAAAGGGTGCGTGTGTGTGTGTGTGTGTGTGTGTGTGTGTGTGTGTGTGTGTGTGTGTGTGTGTGTGTGTGTGTGTGTGTGTGTGTGTGTGTGGTGGGCTGTCTGTCTGTCCTCATCTCTCTGCCTTGTATCTACCTCTCATTTTTACTGAACATAACTTTTTAATACATAATAAAACGATGTAACACACACACAGACACACACACACACACACACACACACACACACACACACACACACACACACACCTCAATTAGCTCAAAAAGACGTACTTAAGTCAAGCTTCTTATCTCTTGCACAAAAAAAAACATTGCAGTAAATTAGTCACTACTCTCTCTCTCTCTCTCTCTCTCTCTCTCTGTGTTATCTCTATCGTCCTTTTGCTCACACTAAAACCCACAATTCTTTTAGTCTCCTTCATCATTTCCTCCTCCTCCTTCTCCTCCTCCTCCCCATTAGCCACTGCGGAGTCACTCATAAATCCATCCCAGGCAGCCGGTCAGCCACAGCCCACCTCATATCAGCGTCAGGTAAGTTTCCTCGCCAGGTGACAAGAAGCCTCGTTAAGCACTAATAAAATACGGCGAACACCTTCCTAAAAAATGCTCCTAGTGGAAAAATATTTAGCCCTTCTGTCCTATTTGGCATCAATGTATTTTTTGTAGTTTTGGTGTTTCTTGGATTGAGAGAGAGAGAGAGAGAGAGAGAGAGAGAGAGAGAGAGAGAGAGAGAGAGAGAGAGAGAGAGAGAGAGAGAGAGAGAGAGAGAGAGAGAGAGAGAGAGAGAGAGAGAGAGAGAGAGAGAAACATGTTTGTGGTCTCATGTTCACCTCACATTATTTCGACGTTTTGCCAATATGAATGTTGCCTAAACATAATTATTAACACTCCTACACCGTCTCTCCTCCTCCTCCTCCTCCTTTTCCTCCTCCTCCTCCTCCTCCTCCCCGTCCTCCTCTTCCTCCTTCTCATTCTCCTCCTCTTTATCGCGCAAAAAGTGGAGGGGCGTAATGAGTTATGTCAAAACTACATCGACTGCAAGTTCATCCAAAAAGTCCCTGCCCAGATTAATAGGCGGTCTAAGACATAAACTCAACGTACATTGAGCACCTCTGCAAGTCGTACAAGAGGACCTGATTGTATGCCTGAGTTCATCACAAGGACATGGAATACGCCAAAGTCCTGCTACCTTTCTATAACTCGTTATACCTCACCAGGAGTAGGCAGTCCAGGAGGAGTATCGAACTGCTGGATAGAGTGGGGCGGAGTGTCACGAAAACAACATCACAGAGAACGATACAAAAAATTTACTTTACGATAAAATAAGAGAAGATTGGATTTGATAAAGCTCCTCCAATCTGTAATTTCAAAAGCGGCAATGCAGTTTTTTTTTTTTCTCGAGACAAATAATATGCGAGCGAAAACTTTCAAGTCTTTAGGAACCGCATTGGCATTTATTTCATGACAACGAGACTGAGTTAAATGATTTTGTGCCCAACGAGTGCTCTAGCTTTTTCTGCGACCCCTAACGAGCAGACAAAATCACCAATGCCGGCAACCTCACTGTAGGATTACCTGCTCTTCCCTGCTTATATGTCTTCCCTCCTACTGCCATTTCTTTACTCTTCCTCCTTCTTTTTCTCCTCTCCCTGAATCGGCCCTGTGCATCGCCTGAGCCTCTGAGAATGCATAAACCTCTCTCGCTATCAGTCGAGGCAACACACGGCGAGGAATGCACGAATGAGTTGTGTGTTTGATGGACTTCAAAAGGAACGGATAGCAGGTAGTCAGACCCCCATATCTCTCTCTCTCTCTCTCTCTCTCTCTCTCTCTCTCTCTCTCTCTCTCTCTCTCTCTCTCTCTCTCTCTCTCTCTCTCTCTCTCTCTCTCTCTCTCTCTCTCTCTCTCTCTCTCTCTCTCTCTCTCTCTCTCTCTCTCTCTCTCTCTCTCTCTCTCTTCTATATATTGAAAATTCTATTGGTTACATCTTTTTCTCCGCTTTCTCTTATCTCATCTCCTCTCCTCCTCCTCCTCCACCTTTTCCTCCTCCTCCTCCTACTCCTTCTCCTCTTCTCCTCCTCGTCCTCTTCCTCCTAGTTTTACCCTTCCCTGTATTCCTTCACATCCTCAATGTTTGCCTCCTACTCTTCCACCTCCTCGTACTCGACCTCCTCCTCCTCCTCCTCCTCCTCCTCTTCAACCTCTTCCTTCTTAATCTCATCATCTCGCCTAACGCACCACTAGAAATAACCAGTTTGAAGTCACCACCACCACAAGCACCACCACCATCACCACCACCACCACCATCACCTCCACCACCATCACCGCCTCCAACATCACCGCCTCCAATAACACCATCACACAAAGCGCTTCTGTTAGCCATTAGCACCACATCATGTACCAGACCACCCCAACAGGGACAGCTCCTCCTCCTCCTCCTCCTCATCTTCCTCCTCTTCTTGTTATTCTTTTTCTTGATCTTGTTTTTTCGTTTTTTTTGTTTTCGTTCTTGGTTTTATTCTTGTTATTCTTTTCTTCCTTTTCTTCGTTCAACTCTTATTCTTCCTCTTCACCTTCCTGCTCTTCTCCCTCCTCCTCCTCTTCTCCTTCCTCATTCTCTCTTCCTTCATTATAAACTCCTGCCACCTTCGTAGCAGGGAACAAATACACTTGCAATAGGAGAGAGAGAGAGAGAGAGAGAGAGAGAGAGAGAGAGAGAGAGAGAGAGAGAGAGAGAGAGAGAGAGAGAGAGAGAGAGAGAGAGAGAGAGAGAAGGCGTTCAAGACAAAGTAGGAACAGAGCGAGGGAGGAACAAGAGGAAGGCAGAGTTTAGGCGAGGGCGGCACCGTAGCCAAGATGATGTTGGTTCAGGCGACTTCATTAAGACACGAGTTCATAATTATCGCCCATTAAACCAACCAGGTATTGCAAAAACAGGTGAGAGAGAGAGAGAGAGAGAGAGAGAGAGAGAGAGAGAGAGAGAGAGAGAGAGAGAGAGAGAGAGAGAGAGAGAGAGAGAGAGAGAGAGAGAGAGAGAGAGAGAGAGAGAGAGAGAGAGAGAGAGAGAGAGAGAATTGTAAAGTAGGATAGGCAATTGAAAGCCCTTCGTTCCCTCCGCTTCGACGAGCCACAAACCAGTTTCGATGTAGAATTAAATATCTTTGGGCGAGCGTCGTAAAGAAAGTGATGAGTGTGGCAGCGAGTTATCATGCACTAAATGCAGCCACGTAATTTCTATCTGCGACCGAGATCAACAAACAGACCAACACTTAGAAGGGATCTGCTCTTCCTCCTCCTTCTACTTCCACCTCCTACTCCAGCTCTTCCTCCTCCTCGTTCTCCTCCTTATCTCCCTTTTCCTCTTCCTGTTCAAATTACTCTTTATCCTTATTATCCTCTATCTCCTCATTTTCCTGTTCCTCTACTTTCAAATTCTCCTCCTTCTCTTCATTTTTCTATTTCTTTTTCCTCCGTAGGCTCCTCTTTCTCCTCCATTTCCTATTCCTCCTCTTCCTAATTCTTCTCTTTTTCCTAATTGTCCTATTGTCCCTGTTCATAACCCTTTTCCTCCTTATACCTCCTCTTTTTACTCCTTTTCCAATTCTTCCTGTTTTCTTCCTCCTCCTACTCCTATTCATTCTCCTCACTTTCATTCTCACCAATCAGACATCTCTTTCTCCTTATAAATAGGCAGTATGGAATGATTTGTTTCCCACGAAGTTCATAATAGGGATGACTTATCTTTCATCCTGTTTAGTATCAATTAAGGAAAGAGTTCATTCACACGCCAGAACCTTTCAACACAAAACCGGTACTGACATTCATTATTTACTACATTTTATTTCTCCTTCCTTCCGTTTTAGTATCAGTTTAAGGAAAAGTTCAAAGACATGTTACTTAGTTTCGGTGAAACACAAAATAGGTACTTCTTATACTTTTCATTTAATATGTCTTTCTAAAAATGCCGTGAAGAAAGCAACTCAGGAAGGTATTAAGTAAAAACACGATCAGCTCATTTAAGAAGTGGTAAGTTAGACAATCCGGTGATATAAGAGTTGTGCAGCGGTGTAGTGGCGAACAATCATAATATAAGATAATTGAACTGCAACAAAAAGGCAGTTCAGTTAACATATCTTCATCATAACCATCAACTACTCACATGTATTAGCTATATTTTTTTTCAAGTATTGTCATTTGTTAAGATTTCTACTTCATATTACCTTTTTAAGTATCACTATTAATTTATTCTATATCTCCATTCAGAGGTTCATAACAAGAGACGAAAAGCGCTTATTATTATTTTTATCAATTTCAGAGTTTAAAATATCGTCATAAGTAACTTAAATTAATGGTTTAGGGCAGATATTCTTCATCAACAAATATATTCTACCTTCTCAAAACACAAACATTAAAACAAAAATCGATAATTTATAAACGAGTTATTACTACTCAAAACACACACACACACACACACACACACACACACACACACACACACACACAGGTGCAATCAACAACAAAAAGATACACGCAATTAACCGAGCACAACATGAACTAATAAACAAGTGTTATCCAATTAAGTTATAATTATTAAGGGAATAAAAAAAGAGATACGCGAGAGCCAAGCTAATAACGTCTTCATACTCTTGGTAAAGGAGGAATGCAGGTGTTAGAAGGGAAAAAAGATGATATTAATGGAGCTTGATCAACTAACATACCAAACGAAAGGAGAGAGAGAGAGAGAGAGAGAGAGAGAGAGAGAGAGAGAGAGAGAGAGAGAGAGAGAGAGAGAGAGAGAGAGAGAGAGAGAGAGAGAGAGAGAGAGAGAGAGAGAGAGAGAGAGAGAGAGAGAGAGAGAGAGAGAGAGAGAGAGAGATTGACATTTCCATCGTAACATGAGCAAGGGCCAGATGTGTACTCAGTCTTTTTTTTGTACAAGTGGATATGCACATGTGTATTTATCTGTCCGTCTGTCTGTTCCTGTTTCCAAGGATTTGTCAATGGAAGTGTATCTATGCAAGTCGTACGTAGGGTGTCTGTCTGTCCGTCTGTCTGTCTGTATGTATGTATATATGTATGTGTGTGAATGGTGTTACTGATTATGGTGTCTGGGGATGGTGTTGGTCATGGTGGTTGTCGTAGCGGTGTTAGTGGTGGTGGGGATGCTGCTGCTGGTTGTGGTAGTGTTGTTGGTGTTGTTGTTGTTGACGGTGGTAATATAGGTGCTGATGCTGGTGGTGGTGGTGGTAGTGGATGTGATAGTGAGGGTAGTTGTGGTGGTGGTGGAAGTGATGGTGGTTGTGGTGGAGGTGGATCAAGTGCTGCGTTATTTTAACTAATGAACTGTTCTCAGGTAATAATAACAACAGCAACAACAACAACAACAACAACAATAATAATAATAATAATAATAATAATAATAATAATAATAATAATAATAATAATAATAATAATAATAATAATAATAATAATAATAATAATAATAATAATAATAATAATAATAATAATAATAATAATAATAATAATAATAATAACAATAATAATAATAATAATAATAAGAAGAAGAAGAAGAAGAAGAAGAAAAAAAAGAAGAGCAATAATATTATAATCAAAACACACTTCATTACACTCGAGTAGCCAGAAACCTGTTTAGCTTCTATTTCTTTACCTATTAGTTTTTTCTTCCAATCGAGCAGGTGAGTCGGAAATGCCAAGCAGGGCCAAGGTGGACCCCCGCGGCAGGCGAACACAAAACGCCCAGGTGAACGAACCACGAAAGTTCCAACCCAGCACCTTCAGCACCCCCCACCCCCAGCACCTTCAGCACGTCAACCATCCCCCGCCCCTCGCCCCAGTCAGGCACCTTTAGCACCACAACCGTCCCGTGCCCCCCACATTACTACTTCTTTCCTTCTTTTATTTATCTTCTTTACCTTCTTTTCTTCAGCATATCCACCTCACCCCCGCCACACAGTCCCAAACCAGCACCTGCAACACATCTCCAAACCTCCGTCCCCCAGTCACACCCCATCCCCACCACCCTTGCATCTCTTATCTCACCCCACAATACCCAACAAATTATCAAGCCCAACCTCCCCCACTTTTTCCACCACCCCTCCATGTCTCAACCCCCTTTCTGCTACACAGCGATGAACATTTTTTTTTTAACTCATATTCGCCACTGCCTCCTCTTATATATTAATTCACCCACCTGACATGCCTCACCTTACCCACTGATCCATCTATTCCCTCCCTCCAACACCTCCCTCTTCTTTCCGATTTACTCACTATATCCCGCACTCACTCACTCACCTTTTGGATCTCCTTGACCATTTGTTGACTTGTTTTCCTCTAATATCGACTGGTATATGATTCTTCTCCGACCACCACGAGTTTCACTATCCACCTATCTCTAGATCTCATATTTCACTTCCCATTTCCACATCTGCCTTTTCTCTTGGATTCCCTATTCCTGGCTTCTTTCTTTCTTTTTTATCAATCTATTTATCCATCTATCTATTACTCTATCACAATGACGGACGGTTTAAACTTTAGTGAATCATATTATATTAAATTTAAGACTTGGCTTCTGTTGTTCAGCATAGCAGTGCAGTAGTAGAGGACGATGCCGTTGAGGAAGCCGCAGCAGGAACTCTAGAATGTGTTTGTAAAATTAATGTTGGGTTAATAGAGGCTGTTAACGCTCACAGTCCATGAAGAGGTTGAGGCTACTGACTTGTGTGATACCTGATAATAATAATAATAATAATAATAATAATAATAATAATAATAATAATAATAATAATAATAATAATAATAATAATAATAATAATAATAATAATAATAATAATAATAATAATAAGAAGAAGAAGAAGAAGAAGAAGAAGAAGAAGAAGAAGAAGAAAAAAAAGAAGAAGAAGAAGAAGAAAAAAGAAAAGAAAAAGAAGAAGAAGAAGAGAAAGAAGAAGAAGAAGAAGAAGAAGAAGGAAATAAAGGTAAAGTAATAATAATAATATCAACAACAAAAACAGCAGCAACAACAACAACAAATTAAATCTGCATTAAGTTGTTGGGCATCATCTTGCTTTGATATTCCCCTTCATCATATTTTTTTGTGGCCTGTTCGTCCTTCAGTCATTAATCAAGTGTGTCCTTGCTTGTACCTGTGTGTGTGTGTGTGTGTGTGTGTGTGTGTGTGTGTGTGTGTGTGTGTGTTTGATGGTTTTTTTTTATTTAGCTTATACAAACATAAGTATAATAGGAGACAAAAATTATGAGAGAGAGAGAGAGAGAGAGAGAGAGAGAGAGAGAGAGAGAGAGAGAGAGAGAGAGAGAGAGAGAGAGAGAGAGAGAGAGAGAGAGAGAGAGAGAGAGAGAGAGAGAGAGAGAGAGAGAGAGAGAGAGAGAGAGAGAGAGAGAGAGAGAGAGAGAGAGAGAGAGAGAGAGAGAGAGAGAGAGAGAGAGAGAGAGAGCAACATAAACACAGTCCAAGGCAATAAAAGAATAAAGCGGTGAGCACACAATGAGAAGGAGGAAGCAAATAAAATATTCAATAAAAATGCAACTCGATAAGCGACGCGAAGTGAAGGAAGGAAGAAGAAAAAATTAATAGACACTAACCTTTACACGTCCTCCTCCTCCTCCTCCTCCTCCTCCTCCCCCTCCTCCTCCTTCTCCTTCTCCTCCTCCTCTTCCTCCTCCTCCTCCTCCTCCTTTTTCCTCCTCCGGGACAGCAAAAGAAAACATTTAATAATCCATAAACTGTTCATTCCACTTTCTCACTCCATAAATATACACGACCGCGAATAAGGAAACGCTGCATTATAAATTAGAGGTGCCAGTA
>NC_066525.1:17199929-17222429 GCF_024679095.1 Eriocheir sinensis | reverse complement strand
CCAGGCAAAGCGTAGATATGAAGAAAATATTGCGGCAAACTGTAAAAATAATCTGAAATCCTTCTTCAGTTACATAAACAAAAGAAAGGCGATCAGAAGTGGAGTTGGACCCTTAACAAACAGCGACGGTGCACTAGTGACTGACAGCCAACACGTTGCAAATCTTTTAAACAATTCCTTTTCTTCGGTGTTTAATACTAACAGTCCTCCCACTACCACCAACACCAATACTAATGTAAATCCCGACCATGCATTGCCTAACTTTGAAATAACAACCGATGAAGTCCTTAAAGCCCTCGAATCACTTAAAACAAATAAAATCTTGGACCTGACAAAGTATATCCTACACTGCCCGAAGAAACAAAGAGCGAAATACTCTCCTCCCTCACAACCGTATTCAATATGTCCATGCAACGAGGAATCGTCCCTTCGGATTGGAGAAAGGCTAACGTGACACCGATTTTTAAGAAAGGAGACAAAAAAATCACCAGGTAATTACAGACCCATAAGTCTAACTTCAGTTGTAGGTAAGCTACTTGAGAGCATAATTAGAGACAAAATTATGAGTTACCTAGAAAGCCACTCATTAATTGGGGACTCACAACATGGCTTCCGTAACAAAAGATCCTGCCTATCAAACCTATTGACCTTTTATAACGACCTTTTCACAGTTTATGACGTAAACAAATCACTAGACGTAGTCTATCTTGATTTCCAGAAAGCGTTTGATAAAGTCCCACATCATAAATTACTTTACAAATTAAAGCAAATAGGTATCGACGGTCAAGCACACCAATGGATCGCGAATTGGTTGAGCAACATACAACAAAAAGTGGTGATTGACGGATTTAACTCAGAGTGGGCGCCAGTCACTAGTGGCGTCCCTCAAGGATCGGTTCTTGGCCCAGTGCTTTTTTATTATTTACATCAACGATGTGGATGTTGGACTCAATAATCGTATTAGTAAATTTGCAGACGACACAAAGATTGGTAACTCGGTTCACACTGACGAAGACAGGCAAAGCCTCCAAGAGGATTTGTACAAAATTTCAGCTTGGTCGGATAGATGGGAGATGCCCTTTAACGTAGACAGGTCCCAGGTCCTTCAAGTTGAAACAAGAAAAAAGAAGTTCGATTACGAAATAAGCGGCGTTAAACTGACAAGTGTTCAATACGTTAAGGACTTGGGGGTCAAAATCGCGTCAAACCTCAAATTCTCACAGCAATGCATCGATGCACCAAATAAAGCGAACAGAATGTTGGGCTTCATTAAAAGAAACTTTTTATTCAAGAATAAAGATGTAATACTTCCACTCTACAATAGTTTAGTCAGACTCCACTTGGAATATGCGGCACTGTCTTGGTATCCCCACCATGCAAAGGACATTGCTAAATTAGAACGTGTTCAGCGTCGGGCAACAAAAATGATCCCTTCCTTGCGCAACCAATCTTACGAAGAAACTCTTTCCACCCTTAGCATGTTCTCTCTTGGGAAACGTCGCCTCCGAGGAAAACTGATCGAATGTTTTAAAATACTTAATGGTTTCACGAATGTAGACAGACCAACATTGTTTATGATCGATGATACTTTGCGTATGAGGAACAATGGCATAAAACTCAAATGTAGACAAGTAAATTCAGAGTGCAACAAATTTTTCTTCACCAACGTTGTATTGCGAGAATGGAATAAGCTCCCACCGTCAGTGGTCCAGTATAACACGACTGACTTCAAAAACAAGCTCGACCGTCGCTTCCTTCAACTTAATATTAACTAGAGTAGAAATGCAACGTTTTGGAGCCATCTGATTAATGTAGAATCACTTAGGATTAAGGACAGACCACCTAGTCTGGACCATGGGGTCTGTGTGGTCTGATTTTCTATGTAAATACTATGTAAATTATTTAAGTCTGTGTTCGTACGGTTTATTTCGCAGTCTAGGGATCATTTTAATAGGTCGACGCTGCACCCTCTCGAGTTTATCTAGATCTTTTCTGTAATAGGGAGACCAAAACTGAACGCAATACTGAAGATGTGGGCGAACTAACGAATTGTACAGTGTCAATATCACTTTTTCTAATTTATGTTCAAATGTACGACCAATAAATCCGATCAGTTTGTTGGCAGGTTTTACTACTTCTGTGCAATGCTGACTCGGTTTAAGATCATTCGAAATTATTACCCCAAAATAATTTTCTTTGCTGGCTTCAGAAAGTCGCACTCCGTTAATTTGATGATGAATACGATCGTTGTTGATTCCGATATGCATAACCTTGCACTTTTCAATATGGAAATCCATTTGCCATGTTCGTGCCCAACTACTTAAATGTTCGAGATCAGTTTGTAAGTGTTCTTTATCTATTGTCGTAGTGACTCTGCTGGCTATTTTTGTGTCGTCGGCAAATTTCGATATTTTACACGATAGCCCCTAGTCAGTGTCATTTACGTACACCAAAAACAGAACAGGTCCCAACACTGACCCCAGTGGAACACCGCTTTTGACATTTCGCCAGTCAGATCATATACCATTCATAAGAACTCTCTGTTTACGGTCGGTAAGCCAGTCTTTGAGCCACTTATGAATGTTACCAGTTATACCGTGAGCTTCCAATTTACTAAGGAGCCGGTTGTGAGGGACTTTGTCAAACGCTTTCTGAGAGTCCAAATATACAATGTCTTCTGATTGACTTTCATCGTATACATTAAAGATGTAGTTGAAGAAATCGAGGAGGCTAGTCAAACAGGAACGCTTGTTTCGAAAACCATGTTACGAATCCATAATTAGTCTGTTATCTTCAAAATACTTAACCGTTTTTTCGCGAATCATCGTCTCTAAAATTTTGCACACGATTGTCGTTAGGCTGATCGGTCGATAATTACCTGGTTGTGACTTGTCGCCTTTTTTTAAAGATAGGAGTTACGTTAGCTAGTTTCCATTCTTGTGGTACTTTTCCGTGCGTTTTGTTTACTTTAATATTACCGATAATTTGCACTATATCACTTTCTGCAATGCCGCTAATACTACTCAAGGATGTGTCATCAATTTATCTTGGAGCTTTCGATTACCTATCGGATAAGATTTCTTCGGTAAAAACGGAGGCAAAAAAATCATTCAATATAATTAGCTATTTCTTTATCATCATTCGAGGATTCATCATTTACAGTTGCTGTTGGGCCAATACTGGGGGTGAGAACTTTTTTTATTTCTTACGTAGGCAAAAAATTCTTTAGGATTTGTTTTGCTGGGGCTTGCAATATGAAGCTCTAGGTTTCTTTTATTGAGACGTATGATTCTTTTTGATTCTCGGCGTAATCTTTGGAATTCAATTTTGTCCGTTTCATTATTTGTGATCAAGTATTTGCGACGCGCTCGATTTTTATTTTCAATTTGGCGTTTGAGTTGATTGTTCCACCACTTAGGCTTACAGTTGGCTGTTGGTCGTCTTTTACGGAATGGTACGCATAAGTTCACGGCTCTACTTAAAGTTTCTGTGAATGTTTCCCAAGCTTTATTTATATCTGAGGCTGCAGAAATTTCGCCCCAGTCTGGATTCGCTTGTAAATTTCTTAGTTTGTCAAAATCCGCACGTCGGTAATCAGGCATTTTTTCTTCACTCGTTTTCATGTCCTCTTTGATTTTTATTTTGAACGAAATCATTCGATGATCGCTGCCGCTGAATTCTGTACCAACATTGAGATTATTAACTAGGCTTTCTTTAGTTGTGAGGACAAGATCGAGTATGTTATTTTCGCGAGTTGGTTTATGCACATGCTGATAAAGCGCACTTTCTAATAAGTAACTGTATAGATCGTGACCTGAGTGTATGTTTAACGTGTCTCCCCAACTTTGTATTGGTAAGTTAAAGTCTCCCATAATTACAGCTTCAAATCGATTGCATATGTTAGAAATTTGTTCGAACAGTTTTCTGTCTATTTCCATTGCTTGGTTTGGTGGTCTATAAACAATGCCAATAACTAATTTACTTGAACGGTTTTTAATTTCTATGAAAACAGTGTCTATATTATTTATTCTTTCTACTTTGATAACACGTGCTCGAATATATAAGACGACGCCACCACCAACTCTGTTTTCTCTGTCGCAAAGAAAAATTGAATAGCTGGGTAAGTTAAATTCCGCAATAAAATCTCTGTTACTTGTATTTAACTCCGCGACGGCGATAATGTGGAAGTATTACATTGCAACAAGTTCTTCCAGGTCTATGAATTTATTTCGAATGCTGCGGGCATTTACATAACACGCGACTATATGGTCATGGTGGAATTGGTATTGGTCCTTTGATTGTTTACGTGGCGTTCTCTGTCGGGGTTCGCTGTTTTTTTTTTTTCTTTTTTTTTTCTCTGAGAGGTGACACCTGCTCACTAAGGAGTCTTCCAAGTCTAGCCGCCCCGACGGGATTTAGGTGCACACCATTGCGTTCGAACAAGTCATTTGCACTATAAAAGTTATTCCAAAAGTTCACAAACTCGACATTTTCTTGAGCACATAATGACTTTAGTCGGTTGTTAGTGCTGAAGGCTTTACTGTAAAAAGCGTTACTTTCTCTCATCCGCGGGAGGATACAGGATATCATTATGTTGTTTGTTTTTTCCTTGAATTGTCGGATCAGTCTACGATACTTTTGCATTAATTCTTCTGAACGATTGGCCTTTACGTCGTTTGTTCCGACATGAATGACGAACAGTGAGTTTTGGTCTGAGCCGGTCATAACATCGTCGCGCGCCGCAGTGATGCCATCAACACCTATACCAGGGAAACACATGCGCTTGCGTTTCTCATATGAAGCACTGCCGCAAAATTCTTTTAACTGACCTTTGATCATTGAATCGCCAATTAACCGGGTTTCGTGTTCTTAATCAACTTTCTCCTTTACAATATCAAATCGATTAAAGATCGTGAGTTGCAACATTTTTCTTGGCGTATAAGGCCTGGCTCCATTGCTTACAGGAATGAAACCGTCTTCAGGTGCTTCGGTACTCGGATTTCTCGTGACTTGGGCATAGGTCGGTACGGTCGGGTTGGGCAAAGAAAGGGCAGTGTCGCTAGTCAGCGGCACAGCTATGTATGTTGGCCGCAACAAAATCAAAGGAGTTCGTGTTGTTTTTCTAGCATGTCATATTTCATTTTCAAATCGTCGTACTTACGGTCGCTAACACAAAGGCGACAAGCAGAGGAGTTTCTAAAATACCGAGGAGCGAACCTCCCGCAACATACTTCGCGATTTTTCAGTTGAGACGGCATTTTGAATTAGGAATTTCTTAACTGACAATGAAAGCAAATAGAGCGCAGTTACTGTAAAATTTAAGGGTGTCACCATAATACAATTTTAAAAAGTTGAATGCATAGAAAAGAGATACTGCGGTTTCCCAGTGCCCCAGGAAAATAAAGGTATGGAGACCTCCGCAGGGCCAGAAAACCCTGAAAATGGCCATTATGAGTGATGAGCCTTCGGATTTGAAGCTAGCAACCTTGTCAACCCGGTCGAGTTTGTCCTTGAGATTTGTCCCAAAAAGACTGGGGCCAGCGTGGTTACTCATCACCCACACTGGGTAGAGAGAAAGGAGTCACCCACCCAAGAGCATCCCAACATGTGTCTCCCTTCAAGCACGACCCTTGCGGGCCCTGGCAAAAGGCACCTGTCACCAGGTGTGCTCCGAGGACTTCCGCAGGAAAAAAGAACACCGCCGCGAAGTGACTAGAACCTCCCGGGATAGTGAGAGAAACATCGGAGGAAGACTGAGACTAGAGGCTGGGTAGAATACCTGTAGAGAGGAAGGAAAGGAAGGGATGTGTCCTCAAATTGTAAGGGAGAGTGACAACCCTTGGATAGACTACACATAATAAGGGAAAAAAAAAGGTAATAGTCCGGAGACAAGGAAAGAAGTCCCTTTTAGTTGCCGTTTACGACACGCAGGGAATACGGTGGTGGATTCTTTTACCCCCCAACCACAGGGAGGAGGAGGAGGAGGAGGAGAAGAGAAAGATGGAGAGAACGAAGAAGGAAAGACGTTGCAGCAGTCATCATTTTTGAGAGAGAGAGAGAGAGAGAGAGAGAGAGAGAGAGAGAGAGAGAGAGAGAGAGAGAGAGAGAGAGAGAGAGAGAGAGAGAGAGAGAGAGAGAGAGAGAGAGAGAGAGAGAGAGAGAGAGAGAGAGAGAGAGAGAGAGAGAGAGAGAGAGAGAGAGAGAGAGAGAGAGAGAGAGAGAGAGAGAGAGAGAGAGAGAGAGAGAGAGAGAGAGAGAGAGAGTGTGTGTGTGTGTGTGTGTAAGGAAAAAATCCCAGCGCCCCACCTGTCATCAAAACAAGTCACGAGGGAGGGTTCAAAACGCCATGAAGACACGAGGACGAGGAGAGGCGGCAGCGGCGGAGCATCGAGGGGACACGTGTACGAGGGGAAGAAGGAGCCTACAAGGAGGATCGACAACGAGGTCTGAGAGGAGCAAAGGATGATTATTATAGGTTCATAGGGTGTTTAGTAATTGTTTACCGCGTTTATAGGGGCATTTAGGCCATTTTTTATTTGGTTTTGACCTTAGTTATACCATTTCTATTGTAGGAAAGGACTGAAAGCTGTGGTTATATTAGAAATTATGAGAGACGGCTAAAAGGGATTTATTTGATAGTAAAATGAAATATATGGGAATAAGAGTTAACTGGGGGCGTGCAGGAGTACAAAACGTTAATGGCAGAATGAAACGAGTTTTCAAATGGATAAAACGTGACTATGGGCGTTAAGAAAGTTGTCCAAGGTGTTTCTGACTGGTAAAACCTTTAGTAAGTAAGATTTTCATGGTTGGGGACGTGCTTAGAAAATGTATGGGTGTGGTGAGTAGTACTTGGTATTGGGTAATGAATGTTTTTCCACCATGAAAGACATTTTTGAAGCCTTGCCCATATTGGTTTTCTAACAATATATACATGTCATCAATTAGACGTGACAAGTTTGCCAGGAGAATTTTATCAATCGAACTGTCACAGTGAAATGTGCAAACACATGAATTTCATCTCTACCTCTCTAACTTGTCGCCCGTGCCTAAGCTCTTAGCAAAAGAATTAACACAGATCAGTGATACGATAAGAAAGTGTTCCCTCCCTCTCATATGAGTTAGTCAATCCAGTATTCACTCTTCCCTCGCTTGATGTTATTCAGTTATCAAAAATCACACGCACCGCACGCCCTTCCAGATGAGTGAGCTCGGTTCGTTCATTCAAATGTCAAAGAAGCAGAGCAAAGCAAACTCAGACTCAGACGGTTGGAAACTAAAAAGAAGCACACACATACCTGAGCCAAGCCCGCGCAGGTGTGTGACATTTACTATTCGTAAGGCAAAATAAAACATTTAGAAGGGCCAAGGCGACGCGACGCAGAACTACTCTGCGACCCGGCGGGAGGGAGGGAGGAGGAGAGTGGGACACTGTCCTCGGCATTTATAAATCAGCGAGTTGTGAAATATGATATTATAAATTGAGGCGCCACTTTTACGAGGACTCCATAGCAGGGCCGAGGCGAGTCCTTGGCGGGTGTAGCTATCTGGAGGGATTGTGTCTGGCCAACGCTCGCTACAGGCGGGGCGGGGTGGCTCCCGTCCCCGGCCGTGGCGGGCCGAGTCGGCGCGGCACTACCCAGACGCTATGCCTGAGATGGAATCTTTCTTATATACTTTACATAGACGACTTGACAGAGCTTTTTTAATGGTAAAGGACACAGACAAGGGCACATCACAACTTTGAAAATCACGCAACCCAGTGTTCCAAGAAATAGTAAAGTATTCAGATGAGGTACCAATGACGGATATAACAAAAGGATATGAGAACACATCAGGAAAATAAGACGCAGCTGAATATATGGAAAAAAAATATATATATATATATATATATATATATATATACATATATATATATATATATATATATATATATATATATATATATATATATATATATATATATATATTTATATATATATATACACACACACACACACACACACACACACACACACACACACACACATACATACATACATACATATATATATATATATATATATATATATATATATATATATATATATATATATATATATATATAGATAAATAGATAGATATATAGATATATATATATATATATATATATATATATATATATATATTCAATAAAGGCGATCATATACAAACTTAATGCTTTACCTAATGCTTAAGGTGTGACGCGTGTGAGTGCACGGCACACAGACGCACCTGGAAAGGGTGGCGCAGGTGGCCGGCGAGGCGTTCGTCATGAGGTAATCTCGGCGTCACCCTCCACCACACACTGCCGGGCCTCACCTGAAGAGGAGAGGAAAAAAAGGCTACAGAACCATTACCTCCTGAGCATTCCTTCGTTATCACCGAACTGCCAAGGAAAGAAAACGAACAGAAATGATCAGCGATGAAAAAATAGGACTCCACTTCAACTCATACAGACAGACACACACACACACACACACACACACACACACACACACACACACACACACACACACACACACACACACACACACACACACACACACACACACACACACACACACACACACACACACACACAAACAAACAAACAAACAAACTCAAACACAGCAAAAATATTACTCCTTTGCATTACCATTTCTTCATTACAAGACTTTAAAAAAATAACAACTAAGCAAACAACGGAGAAAATAATAGCTTAGAAAAATATTTGCCTCACTCTTTCTGAGCAAACACAACAATAACAACAAATCCAGATAAATATAAATCAAATAAGAAAAATAAGCTGAATTAGAAAAATCCGCCAAGCTTCTTCCCTTTTCCGAGCGGGCCCAAAAATCTTCCGAGGTAACGCAACTAATGCACCCCGCCACAAGTGCGTCTGAGGACCACAAGCCACGCTGAGATAAGAGATGTACGTAACGGAGCGGGACACGGCGAATATATGAGTGGATGGCAATCAAGCATGTTCATTATGAGATGCAGGACGAGGCGGCAAAGAGAGAAGTGGAAAACAGGGACATTAAAGAGTAGGAGGAGGAGAAGAAGGAGGAGGAAGAGTAGAAGAAGAAAGAAAACGAGAACGAGAAGGATGCGACTCAGAAGGAGGAGGAAGACGAGGAGGATTAGAAAAGGAGGGAGAGAGAGATACCGTCACAATTTATAGGACAACAAATCACTCTCTGAAGCATTAATGTCTGTGAATCTGATGTGAAGGTGTTGGTCACGGGGAGGAGACCGAGGAAGGCGAGGCAGGTGTGCTGCGCAGGTGTGTGTGCTGAGGCAGGTGTGTGTGAGGGAGGGAGGGAAGAGAGGAGGAACTGACAAGAAGGAAAGAGAATGGAGAGGCAGGGAGGAGGACGTTAACAGACACAAGAAAAGAAATAAAAGAAAATGTATGAAAATGCTTGAGGAAAGAAAGGAGGATGTTTGCGGGGGAAGCGGAGAAGGAACTGAGAAAAGGGTGGAGGAAGAAAGTAAGAAATAAATAAGCACTGATGAATATAGAATGTGAGATAATGTAAGTCTAGGTTCACTATATATATAAATACAAAAATGATATACATACGAAGATACACAGACAAACAGAGAGAGAGAGAGAGAGAGAGAGAGAGAGAGAGAGAGAGAGAGAGAGAGAGAGAGAGAGAGAGAGAGAGAGAGAGAGAGAGAGAGAGAGAGAGAGAGAGAGAGAGAGAGAGAGAGAGAGAGAGAGAGAGAGAGAGAGAGAGAGAGAGAGAGAGAGAGAGAGAGAGACGAGACGAGACGAGACGAGAGATGTGAGAGAATAAGCCGAGGCAACAAGCAAGAAAGCATAAAGATAAAATTGTAAAAGGTATAAGAAGGATGAGGCGGAAAAGGAAGTGCAATAAATCACCAGCAACGAAAGAGAAAGAAAAAAAAGAAGAAAAAGAAACCTAACGAGGAGAAAAAATATATGCAAGAAAACACACACAAGGAAAAGGTTACAAGAAGAAAAGGAAAGAGGGGTAGAGAGAGAGAGAAAATAGAATAGAAGGCAAAGACATTAAAATCAGGCATGAAAATAAGGAGAGAAAAGTGCAATGCGTCTCTGTGGCCTCCGTGACCCCGCTAACTCTCTACTGAAGGTGTGGAGAGAGAGAGAGAGAGAGAGAGAGAGAGAGAGAGAGAGAGTTTGGAAAGTTTCGTTTAGTCGGCGCAACATCTGTGGTCATATGCCGAAGAGAGACAGGAGGGGAAGGAACTATAGGAGAAGGGAACAGATCCCAGGAGACGGGACACAACCACCGATTAATATCTGGTACCCATTCACTGCTGGGTGGACAGGGGCGTAGTGTATCGGAAAAGCCGCCCAAATTTTTCCGCTCCGCTCGGGAATCGAACCTGGGCTCTCTCGGTTGTGAGCCGAGTGTGCTAACCACTGCACCACGAAGCCCCCAAGAGAGAGAGAGAGAGAGAGAGAGAGAGAGAGAGAGAGAGAGAGAGAGAGAGAGAGAGAGAGAGAGAGAGAGAGAGAGAGAGAGAGAGAGAGAGAGAGAGAGAGAGAGAGAGAGAGAGAGAGAGAGAGAGAGAGAGAGAGAGAGAGAGAGAGAGAGAGAGAGAGAGAGAGAGAGATACATAGGGAGGGCAACACTAAAAGGGAAAGAGATAAAAGAAACACCACGAGTAAAAGGGTACGGTTTCCACTTCAGTGTTGCAGCTGCTTGCCTTGAGTCTACAGCCTCCAGCAGGCGGCTCTTGGTTCGATTTCACTCTTACGATCAGTTATAGATTGGGGTCCTAAGTTACAAGTGGCTGGTATTCCTGATCCAGACCCACGAACACTGACTGAAGTATATTTGCTAGTAAATACCCGCTGGTTCATGTCCAGATACATAGTTGCCGGTAAGCAGCTCTTATTTTGAGCTTACGAATAAGTGGGCACTGAGATGTCATAGGGACAGGCATTCAATCAGCTCATGTCTGAAAGAAAGAAGGGGCAAAACTCAGCAGAAGAAGCCAACCACCCGGCCCGTAAGGCGAGTGCAAAAATGAACACCTGTGTAAAGCTGGACGAAGTAAACAAAGGTACGACTGATCAAATTCCTCGGCGAAGAGAGTCTTTGCAGAATCAAGAGACACATCGATGACAAAAAATATATGGCTGAAAACAAACACTAGCTACGGCACACCCCGAGAAAATAAACACGAGTAGAGGATATTATCCCAAAGTTAAAGGCATTTCCTTCTAATCCTTTAGGTCCCTAGATGCATCCCAGCGACAATTTAATACTTGGAATAATATATATATATATATATATATATATATATATATATATATATATATATATATATATATATATATATATATATATATATATATATATATATATGTATAAGTGGTGTGTTTGGGCCTGGTCGTGCCCCGACCCTCCACTCTAATCACTAGCTTGTTTGCTTTAGAGGCAGCTGGTCCATCGCATGTTACTCAAACCATGCAAGTGCGCGCGCGCGCGCACACACACACACACACACACACACACACACACACACACACACACACACACACACACAACGATACACTAGTCCCCCCCTCCCCCTGGGCCGGGGCAGAGCGGGGTCTCCTCAGGAGGTTAGCGATGCGTGTCGCGGCCAACAACCCACCCGGGGCAGCAGGCGGGCGGCGGCGCGGCTGTGCAGTGCTTCAGCCTAATGCCGTGTTTGCCTGGCCATCACGCTACTCCTCGCCGCAGCCACATGCAAATTTGCGATTTTACCGGAATTTCGATTAGCGGCCACAACCCCCGTGACGGCCCCGCGTACGCTGCTATTGCCGTGAAATTCCCACCGGCGTGACGGAAGAGGCGATTGTGGGTCGTGGATGGAATGAAGGTATTAATGGTCACCTCCCGGGGGTGCCGGTCCTTTTTTCTCTCTTTGGCGGGCAGACAGGTGACGGATGAGGGGGAGTGTGAGCGGGAGCTGTGTGGTTTGTTCCTCGACCTTAGTTATGGTTGTATTATAAGTTCCCGCCGTGGTATGATGATAGTAATATCTACTCATTGTTCTTTCTCTCTTTATTTCCTCATCATACATATAGCAGTGATGGTGATGGCAGGGGCACTGACCGATTCCTTGTTCCCCTCTCAGACTAAAATGCATGTCATGCCGTGGTATGAAAATGTTAATAAGATCATTCCACTGACATTGAAGATTTGCTTTGTAACTCCTCCGCGGCAGGGGGTGGCAGCTTCCTATTCGTCAGACCCGTGGGGGCGAGCTGCATGCGTTGGGAAGCTGAGTGAGCTTAATGAAAATATTTCTGCACTATTCCAAGGGAGCAGGATAAGGAAAAAGTAGCACGCGTGGCCAGTCATCTCTCCTTCAACCCGGTTTAAAATGTAACTGTAGCCTGAAGGATATATAAGCGACAGGTATTCAGGATTACTCCAACTTTAAGAATTGTACTGAAAAATAAAGAAAACGATCTTGAATAATAAACCGATGAGTTAAATGAAATTGTGAAGTGGACATAAAATTACATGAGACTTAATTGCAATCCCAAATACGATATTGAACATATGAAAACAGAGAAGCACAAAATGAAATAATAAAAAGTCAGCACTTCGACTGGAAAAATAGTAAATAAAGAATAAAAAACAATAATAATGCACTTGCAAAGGAGAAAAATCGCCTAATAAGCAGATTGTTGCGGAATAAAAAATGAGCGGAGTGCGGGGAGGGAAGAGAACATCATCAGGAAGCAAGAAACAGAAAAAAAGTGGGATGAATTTCTTGATACAGTTTAAGTGTAAAAGAGAAAACCAGTAAATAAAATTAATATACTGAAAAATAGGAGTGAAGCGAGAAATGAGGGACGTGAAGACTGGAGGAGGCTTGCAGCGCCCTCGCAGTAAGTGCCTCTTTGAAACGGCGGCGAAACAGCGTGACGAGCCTGGAACCGACGGAGGCGGCGCTCATGAATTTTCATTCCGTAATGGCTCCGCGCACCTCGTGCACACAGAAAAAACATATACATGACTGGGGATGAATTACTGCCCCTTTGGACCACCTATTTATAACAACGAATATATATATATATATATATATATATATATATATATATATATATATATATATATATATATATATATATATATATATATATATATATATATATATATGTGTGTGTGTGTGTGTGTGTTTCTAGTCTTTTCTGTTTTTTTTTGTGTGTGAACTTATATGATGTCATTTTCTCAGGTTATATAAACTCAGTGACTGCAAGCAGCGTGTGTATATTTCAAATAGTTTACTAAGAATAATATCACTTAAATCTCTGACTAGGTCTATTGTTAGGTTAACCTTTCCTCCAGCTTTACTCATTCTTTCAAATTGTTTATACGGGGATTTTCCAAGTTCAACGAACTCACCACATACTCCTGCCCGCCCTGATGAGGTTTTCATGGTTCCGTCCACGTGACCGCCTGGGCGTTTAGGAAAACTTTACCCATTCTGACCTCTCGTTCCATGTTAACCTGGAAACCAAGATAATAAGCATCGAACGATTTTTTGGCAAAATAGTTATTTGGTTTGTTCAGCAGGCAAATGGTTATAATATGAAATATCTCGGCGGCGAGACAGCTAGCAGGCGTCGCGCCACCCTCTGCTGCAGCACGACCCACGGTCTGCCGACACGCTGCCTGACTGTCTCATTCCACTACAGTATCTCGGGAGCTTCAGAAGCATCATTATGGGACATATATTGCGGTCCACAAAGGTAATGAAGTGGTTACCATCCCATACTTTCTATCGCATCGTCACAGGAGGGACTGGGGGCTCGGCGGCCAGGGCGGGCAGCTGACGGACACCCTCCCACCCACCAGGCAAACATCCCCGTCCAAGGTTGTTTGGCAAATGAGTACCTGACAAGACGCCTGAGGGAGGTACTTTGGCAGCCTGGACGCTCCGTTGTCCCAGTGTCCATAGAGTGGGCGGGAGGCCACAGATCGACGGACTTAAAGAGAGGAATGACGATTTTGTCTCAGCTCAATCTGGTGACATCAAAAATAAGAAAAAAATAATGTTACCCGTGTCGTTCTCTCTCATGTCGTAAACTTTTCTTTCTCATTTACTCTTTTTACTCTGCCTTCTCCCCCTTTTGCTTCCATTGTCTGTCAATCCAGCGTTTCTAGAGGCTCTGTGCACTTTTTTTTTTTTTTATTCCAGTCTTTTTTTTTTTTGTTTCTTCCCAATGTCATTTCTCCTCATCCACTTTCTTCCATCCATTCTCCATCCAGCCTTACTTAATGGACCCTTCCACTTCCATCTCCATCGCCTTTTTTTTTCATCTTCATAAAACGCCTCCTCCTCCTCCTCCTCCTCGACTCCATCTCCTCTTTCTTCCCCATCCATTTCTTCTCCGTCCAGCTATACCTAAGTGCACCCTTTCACGGTCCTCCTCCATTCCCTTCCCCGCCCGTAGCTGTACCTGGTTTTTGCACAACTAGGAAGACTTATCACGCGCTCCACCCAAAGATGTACTGATCACGCCCTCAGCTCCTTCCCCACCATAGGGTAGTGGCGTGTGGGTGTTGTTGGTGGTGGCAGTGGTGGTTCGAAAAGGTGAAACAGAATTGGTAGCGAAGGGAGTAATAGTAGTAGTAGTTTTATTATAGTAAGGAGCTCGAGGGAAAAAAGAGGAAGGAAAAAGGAGTCAGAAACGAAATAGTAGTAGCAGTAGTAGTAATGGAAGTAGTGGTAGTAATAGTGTTGTGGTAGATGCAGTGGTGAGTAGTGATGGATGGTGATGGGTAGTTAGTCAAGAACGTGAGGACAGGTGGGTCTAGACTGATTTTTACCCGGGATATCATTACCCATAGGAATAGTCATGGTTTATTTTTTTCAGCATGTTTGATTTTCATGTAGAATTCTTATGATTAATATTTTTTTTGTTCTCATCTGTCTCCTTGTCTGTTTGTCTTTTTGTCGGTGAGTTTTATTTTTATCTCTTTCAAAGAAACCATCAGAACAATAATAACAAACAAATGAGAGTGAAAAATGAGAATGTGTGTGTGTGTGTGTGTGTGTGTGTGTGTGTGTGTGTGTGTGTGTGTGTGTGTGTGTGTGTGTGTAAACGTGTCACTTCTCACTGTATGTGTTCTCAGTGTACCCTGCCCGAAAAAACGCATACACGCACAAACAACATGGTACCGACACACACACACACACACACACACACACACACGGTCATGTACGCATCCAGCACCGCTATGCCAGATGACCCTCGACCAGCCACTCCTTGACGGTGCTCCTCCTCCTCCTCCTCCTCCTCCTCCTCTTCCTCCTCCTCCTTCTCCTTCTCCTATCCCTCGCCTCCTTCAACTCTTTCACTGAGGGCCACGTCTATATATCTATCCTCCTTCTCCTCCTCCTCCTCCTCCTCTTCTGCTGGGTGTATCTATCTATACCTCTTCTAATACCACTATTACTTCTCCTCCTTCACTTCGGGTCACGTCCATCTATCCTTCTCTTTTTCCTCCTCTCCTACGTAAGAGTTTTTTTCTCCTCTCTCCTCCTCCACCTCCTCCTCCTTCTATTCCTCCTCCTCAATAGGGCGTGTCTGGAGCGGGATTTGAGGGGGATTGGAAGGGGGATTAGCGTCCCTTCGCGTTGGTTCCAGCGAGGCCAGAGCGAGGGCAGGATAAAGACAGATTTCAAGCCTTCGTGTGCGGCCAGAGGAAGGAACGTTGGCACAGGTGGTGATGGTGATGGTGATGGTGGTGGTGGTGGTGGTTGGGGTATCTGTTCTTGGGGTAGGAAAGTGTACTGCCGGGTCGATGTGTTTGCTCTTGAAGGTATGATGATGGCGTGTTTGTGGCTGAAGGGAACGGTGCTAGTGGTGGTGATGGTGATGGCGGTGGTGGTGGTGGTGGTGGTGTTTAGGTTTCAGGGGATATGTTGTCACTGTGTGTATGTGTGTGTGTGTGTGTGTGTGTGTGTGTGTGTGTGTGTGTTATGAATGGCGGTGATAAGGCTTGTTGTATTAGTGGCGTTTTTGTTATCGTTATTTTTTTTTGTTGTTGTTGTTGGTGGTGGTGGTGGTGAAGATCAGGGTATTGTGTACTGTCCTTGCCTCCTCTCCTTCCCCCTTTACTTACGAGAGAGAGAGAGAGAGAGAGAGAGAGAGACACACAGACATATAAGAACAGATTGAAATATAGGTTTAAGAGCCACCATGCAGCCCAAGCCACACACACACACACACACACACACAAACACACCATCACAGATCCTCACACACACACACACACACACACACACACACACACACACACACACACAATCACACCATCACAGACCCTCACGCACACACACACACACACAAACACACCATCACAGACCCTCACACACACACACACACACACACACACACACACACACACACACACACACACACACACACACACACACACACACACACACACACACACACACACACACACACACACACACAGACCCTCCCCCTTCCCCCAGCCCCGCACACAACCTTCGTCGAGTGAGGGCCAAGAAATACCGAACTGAGACGTTGGTAAGGCATTCCCTCCTCGACTGGGCCCTCGGGACATTTCCCTTCTACTCCACCCACCAGGGAGACAAGGCCCATGGAGTCCCTCGCCCTGCCTCTCCCCTCAGCAAACCCTTCGTACGGGCGAGGGTAAGGGCGGCAGGGACGAGCTCTTACGCCCTTCACTCAAGGTCGACGACTGGGCATGGCGTGCCAGGCCCCAACCCTTTCTGTGTCCGAATGGCTGATTATGGCTTTGGCTTTGGTTTCTTTGGCTATTCGAGTGGTAGCCCGCCCCGAGTCTATGTCTACCCTCGAGATCTTACATGTGAAGGTGATTTTGGGGGATATTGGGTATTTTTAGGGTGCCGATGGGTATGGCGAGAGAGGGAATGGAGGGAGGAAAGAGGAGGGAGAGATGGAGGAGTAGCAAGGAGAAAGGGTTAAGGGGACAGAGACAGGGTTGAGTTGAGAGTTGAGTTGGTAACCCTTATTCGCATCTCTCATTCTCTCTCTCATTCTTCTCTCTCTCTCTCTCTCTCTCTCTCTCTCTCTCTCTCTCTCTCTCTCTCTCTCTCTCCACAACATCCCCCACCCCCACCCCGGCATCACGAAAACCACAACCACTACCATTTCTACCATCACCACTCACCACCACCATTCATCACCAGTCGCACCACCACCACTACCATCATTCCATTCACCACGACTCCCACAGCCACCATCACCACTATCATAACCACAATCATTTCTATCAGCCGAATTCCAGCTTCGAGGCAACAGCTGCGAGTGAGCGAAGTGACTCTTATATCTATCTAACAACTCCACATTAAGCGACAAAAAAAACATATTAGGAATCCATTTATAAGCCACGCGAGTATCCAAAACGCTGAGGATGAATAGGAAGAAAGAGAAAGATGGGGAAAGAAAGAACAGGGGACACAAGGAGGAGGAGGAGGAGGAGGAGGAGGAGGAGGAGGAGGAGGAGGAGGAAAGAATGCAAGGAGCCAAACGAGCAGGAGGAAAAGAAGCAGGAGAGGAAGATGAGGAGAAGGAGGAGGAGGTTAAGGAGGAGGAAGAACAGGAGGAATGTACATTTTATTATAAAGCAAAACCATATTAGGGACACACACACACACACACACACACACACACACACACACACACACACACACACACACACACACACACACACACACACGCCATCAATGATTTAGAACTATTGTCTTTCCTGTTGCTTCCTTGGGTGAGTGCTTGAGGTAACGGATCATTGAAGAGAAAAAAAAGATAAGATAGGAGAGAGGAGAGGAGAGGAGATAAACGAAAAAGGAAAAGAAAGGAAAGGAAAGGAAAAGAAAAACAAATCAGATATGCAGAATAAGGAAGGGGAGGAAAAGAAAAGAAATATATGGGGAAATGAGACCGTAGATGAAATTTAATGACGAATAAACGAGAAAATAATACAAAAAACGAGGAGATAGAGGAGGAAAGACAAAAGATGAAAAAAACAGAAGAGGGAAAACATGGTAATAGAGGAAGGAGAAGGGAAAACATACAAACAAGAGAGGGGAATAAAGGAGAAAAAGAAAAAGAAAATATGATGGAAAATTACGTTGCCGGAGGAGGAGCAGGAGCAGGAGGAGGAGGTGGGGGGGGGGATGGGAGGGTCGGACGCACCTGAGTGGGACACGGGCGCAGGTGAGAGGCCAAGCTGATTAGGATTTACAAGCGAGGCGGGATTAGTACAGGAACGTGACTCGTTACTCCGCCGCTTGTCACTAAAAACTAAGGTATGGAAAAAAATTATTTGTGTCTGTTTTATGCATTTTTTTTTTTTTTACTCTATTCGGTTCTTCCTTAATTTCCTCCAACTTTCTTGTCTCTCGTCTCTCTCTCTCTCTCTCTCTCTCTCTCTCTCTCTCTCTCTCTCTCTCTCTCTCTCTCTCTCTCTCTCTCTCTCTCTCTCTCTCTCTCTCTCTCTCTCTCTCTTTCGACCAGTCTTATATCACCTCTTTTATTTACTTCAAACACCTCCTCCTCCTTCTCTTTCTCCTATTTCTCTTTTTATTCCAAGTATATCTTAATTTTCATTATACCCTCTTTCTATTTCCTTCCCTTTCCTCATCTTCCATCTTTTCTTCAGTTTTGTCATCCTTCACTTCCTTCTTATCTCCTGCTTTACTCTCCTTCCACAGTAATACAACATATGCTTATTCCCTCCTTCACTCCTTTCTTCATTTACGTCACTCATTCCCAGCTTCAGTAACACATTCCTTCATCCTTCTCTCTCCCTCCATTCCTCGCTGACTATCCCTCATTTCATTGCTCTCTCCCTAACATTCTATTTTCATCATACCACAACATATACTTCCTTCCTCATTTACTCCCTTCCTCACTCAACACTTCTCTCCTTGAACCTCCTTACTCCTCCTTCCATTCCATTCTTCTTCCCTGCCACTACTCACTCACTGGTACCCTCTCTCTCTCTCCCTCTAGCACTCTCTCCCTCCCCTCCCGTCATCCTCGTAAGACAGCCTGGTCAGCGAGCCACTGTAGTAATCACCCATCTGTTGGCAAAAATTATATTCACTTTCCGACACAGCTCAGGCGTGAAGAGAGAGATGGGGGGCGGGGGGTGGAGGAGAGAGAGAGAGAGAGAGAGAGAGAGAGAGAGAGAGAGAGAGAGAGAGTAGCAGAGAGGAATTTACGATGTGAAATGAGTGGAAACTTTGCTCCATGTGTGTGTGTGTGTGTGTGTGTGTGTGTGTGTGTGTGTGTGTGTGTGTGTGTGTGTGTGTGTGTGTGTGTGTTTATCTATTTTTCTTCACTTTAAGCCTTTCAGTTCTTCCTCCTCCTCCTCCTCCTCCTCCTCCTCCTCTGCTTCTATAACGATTTCCTTTTAATTCTCCACATTAATTCTTATTTCTTTTTAATGTTTCATAAACACGTATTCTTTATTTTATTATTTAATCCACGAATAAGTTTTCATTTATTATTTCATCCACACCTAAGTTTTTTTTTTCTTTTATTTATCATCATTCGTATATTTTCTTCCATCTTTCTTATTTTTTCACTTGACATATTTTCTGCTATATTCGTTTTTTTTTTCTTTTATTCTTTCTTTTCTTCACTGCCCACTTCAGGTCCTCCTTTTGGACTCGACACGGGAGGGAGTGTCTTCCCCGGCTATTTACCTCGGCTGGGGGGAGGAGGAGGAGGAGGAGGAGAAGGAGGAGGAGGAGGAAGAGATGGAGTGGAGGAGAAGGACGGAAAGGAAGAGGAGGACAACGAGGTGGAGGAGCAAGTATTAGATAAATTGGAAAAGAATAGAAAAGGAAAAAAAAAACTGAAGAAGAAGAAAAGAAAGAGAATGATAGAAACGAGGGAAGAGAAAACACACAAAGGATACTGGACAAATAATAAAACAACACACAAAGCAGGGAGAAAAAAAATATAAAGAATTAAAGAGAATGAGAAAAACGAGGATCACCAAGGAGGGAGAGTTCAAGGCGCTGGCTGGCTGGTTAGGGAAAGACAGGTTAGGGGCGAGGCGAGGCGTGTTAGTGTGTCATTGTTTGCTCGCCCCGTCAGCCCTGTCCCGCGGCGCCGTCCACCTACACACCCACACACACGCCCACACCTTTGCACCCCCACACCCCCACACACCCACACCCCTACACGAAAACTACTTTGCCACCCACACCTCTACACATCTACACCCACACACACCATTCCCTGTTACCCATATACCCAAACCCCACATTCACATACCCACATATCCACATAAACACTACCCAGTCAACAACACCTCTACATACACGCACGCCCACACCCCTACACACCCACACACCTACACACGCCCATTACCCTGCCACCCACACCTCATCACACCTAAAGACACATACTTCCGTCTTTTCGTTTATTTTTTTTCCTATTTAGCTCTCTCACTGCCACCCACACCACTACACACGCCCACACACCCACATGACCGTTGCCTATTCACACACACCTCAACACAAACACCCACACGTCCATTACCTTCGAAACTCACACCTCTTCTTACGTTTCCTTATTTTCTCTTTCATGTTCCTTTTCATTTTTTTTTCAGTTCATCTTTTACTTGCTCCTCCTCCTCCTCCTCTCTCCATCCAATCCACACACACACACACACACACACACACACACACACACACACACACACACACACACACACACATACACACACGCACAGTCACCCCAAATGGACACACCCAAACCCAACATACCCACCCATTCACCCTTCTCCTTCCTCCTACACACACAACCCAGCAACCCAGTCATCCGCCCACCCACCCACCCTCCTTTCCACACAGCCACCACCCACCCATCCACACACCCATGCAGCCCAACGACACAGTATTTCTTTTCTTCTACTTTCTCCCATTCCCCTATTATGTGTGGTTGAAAAAGGAACATGTCGGTGAGGAAAGGAAGAAAAGGAGTTGATGTGCAGGAAGGGAAATTGAAAAGAATAAGGGAAGTAGAGGAGGGAAGGAAAGATACACTGAAATCACACACACACACACACACACACACACACACACACACACACACACACACCACACACATAAAGGCTATTAAAACGTCTGCGATATTATTCTGAGGGAACGATATTCAATTGTTCATATAATATTAATTGGTATGTCTTTTTGTTTTGTTTTTTGTTTCAGGAAAAAGTGAAGAAAATATATTAGGAAAACTACAGATAAGAAGTCAAGAAGGATTAGATAGGAAAGGAGTTGGAGGAGAAACTGGAAAGGAGGATAAAGAGAGAGATAGAGAGCGAGAGAGGAAATGCAAATGAGGTAGAAGGAGGAGGAGGAGAAGGAGGATAGAAAAACGAAGACGAAGACTGAGACAAACACGGACAAGAGAAGGAGTTGTGGAGGGTAGGACACTGACGAAGAGGAAAACAAGGAGGAAAACAGAAAAAAAGAAAGAAAAAGAAGAAAAGAGGAGGAAGAAGACGAGGAAGAGGAAGACAAGGCATCACCGAATAGAGAAGGAGGAGGAGGAGGAGGAGGAGGAGTCAAGGTGAACGCCACGCCGCCGCACCGTCGACTATCAAGGGTGTAAATCTCTCAGGCGTTTGTCTTCGGCCATCGAGCAGCGCTGGAAGGGGAGGAATAGGAGGGGCGGAAGGGTTAGAAGAATGGGGAGGATCATATCAACGTGGGGGTAGCAGGCAAGAGATTAATGAAGGGGAATGAGGAGAAAATCGAATATACAAAGACCGCAAGAAGAGAAGGTAGAGGAAACTAGAAAACCCGAATTAAGGTTTAAAATAATATCTGTGGAATAAGGAGGAGGAGGAGGAGGAGGAGGAGGAGGAAACAAGGAAACATGAAAACATGGACTAGCAGGCAGCAGAAAGCCTGTTGGCTCATTACAAGGCTGCCTGCTTTCAGTGACTTAATCAATCCGTTAGCCATAGGAGTGGCTTGCAAAGGAGGATTAAGGCACTTGTGTATCTACTCTTAGATACGTTCAGTTCACTGCCGATGCAGCAAAATGGCTATCAATGCGTTTCTTGAAGGAGTTGATTGTCTCTGCGCTAACCACTTCTGCAGGAAGGCTGTTCCAGTGACGAACAACTCTATTCGAGAAATAGCTCCTGCCGATGTCGGTATTGCATCGCTTTGCTTGAATTGATTTTTCCGTTGTTTCTTGTCCTCTGGTTAGTTTGTGGCGTGAAGAGTTGGAGTGATCAACATTGTTGAACATGTTCAGGTACTTCGAGGTACTTCCGCAGTCGTCTCTTTTCGAACGTGAAGAGGTTGAGTCGCTCGAGTCGCTCTTCATAGGGAGGAGGAGGAGGAGAACGGCGAAGAGGAGGAGGAACAACAAGACAAAACGTGAATAAGGATGAAAAGCAAAAAAAAAAAAAAAATGAGGATAGGATAAAAACGAGGATGGAA